>NW_015182065.1:0-826 GCF_001447785.1 Gekko japonicus
TATGCTAACGAGTTCCTGCTGGGCTTTTGACAATAATTACCATAAATACAATAGGATCCATAAAATGCATCCACTATACTGCTAAAAGACGCCATAAAATCCTATGAAGTGGCAATATATAACTGTCTGATAAGGGAAAGGGGAGGGGAGAGAGGAGGAGGAGGAGGGGGAACCCAATCGTAGATGAAACCCATTCAGAAAGGAGCCCGTCGCTGCCCTCAAACAAGCCCGGCGGAACGCTTTCTTGCAGGCCCCGCGGAATTGTAACAAAGTCCCGCAGGGCCCTGATCTCTCCCGGAAGAGTATTCTGCCAGGCTGGAGCCAAGGTCAAAAAGGCCCTGGCTCTAGTTGAGGAGAGCCGGATGCTCTTTGGGCCAGGGACCGCCAGCAGATTTTGATCACTAGAGCGTAAGGCTCTTTGGGGGACATACCCGGAAAGGCGGTCCTGAAGGTATGCTGGTCCTAGACCATTTGATTGGCCTTGAACAAAACCTTGATCCAGTCTTCAATCTGGAGCCAATGCAGCTGGTAGGGCACCAGTTGGACATTCCTGTCAGAACCCTCGTAGCCGCATTCTGGTCCAGTTGCCGTTTCCAGGTCAGTGTCAAGGGAAGCCCTGCGTAGGGCGAGTTACAATAGTCCAACCTGGAGGTGACCGTTGTATGGATCACTGGCGGCTAAGTCAGAGGCGAACGGGAAGAGGACCAAGTGCTTAACCTGGCGAAGATGGTAAAACTCCAGCTAAACAACTTTTGTGACCTGGGCCTCTATTGAAAGGGAGGCGTCCGGGATCACAACCAATGTTCCCTCTACGGTGTGGAGTCTT
>NW_015182066.1:0-819 GCF_001447785.1 Gekko japonicus
TGCAAACATGTGAAATCTTTTCTTTTCCTTGTTTTTTTTTAAAAAGGCTCTCCAGAGCTAGCGGCTCTCCCAAGCTAGCGGCTCTCCGCAGCTTGCAGCAGCGAGTAGGCCATAAATCAAGGCTGTGTTGCATCCAGTGTTCCCTCTAAGCTGAGTGAGTGTGAGCTAGCTCACAGTTTTTTAGCCTCTGGCTCACACATTTTTGCCTTAGCTCAGGAAGGTGGGCTCCAGAGCAAACTCATTTATGCAGCAGCTGAATCGCTCGCTCACACAATTTTAATGCCAGTAGCTCACAAAGTAGAATTTTTGCTCACAAGACTCCGCAGCTTAGAGGGAACATTGGTTGCGTCTATGTAAAAAAACAACAACCCAACAACCCTCAACAACACCCTTGTTACTCTTTCTCCCTGCTGAATGCCAAAGGGAGTCTCTGGCAACAACAGCTGCCCCGAATCAGGCATATTCATTCTTTCTCCTTCTCTGACCAATGCAGGTATGTTTTCTTGCCAGTACACCAAATCGCCAGTCATCTTTTGGGTCGGTAGGTGGGTAAGGTCCCGAAACGATGGCTGCTTTTGAACGGCCCGTCCGGGACTGACCGGGGCTGTCCGGAGCTTCCAATTTTGCTTCCCCTCCTTCTGCAAATCGAACCTGGGGTGGTTTATACCCAGGCCATTCCGCCACCCCCCAAAACTGTGCACGCTTCAGTCTGCATTCTACACTGTACGTGCATGTCCAAAGTGCACTCAAGTATAAATGGCACGGCTTAAGAAGTACAAGGGGCGCACCCCAGACCAATGATCCCTCTAAGCTGTGGAG
>NW_015182067.1:0-821 GCF_001447785.1 Gekko japonicus
GAGAGCAAGAGGCTTTGCTCCAGTCGAGGAGTGTGAGGCAAACACCCCTTCCCGAACTTGGGACCTGCCTTGAAGCGGAGGAGCCTGAGGACATCCGACAATATTGCTGGATTCCAGTCGAGCGTTGGGGTCACGGCTAGACTTAACACTCACTAGCGAAGCGTTGGGGTCACGGCTAGACTTAACACTCACTAGCGAAGCTGAGAAGCGGTGGAAGCCAGTTAAAACAGATAAGTATTGAAACGTGGAATTTGGTTCAAAATAAATTCACTTATTAGCTGCACTTATGAGGTGGTATATTAGCTTTTCCTTTCACACACACCCCACCCCCACCCCCCCTGGTTTAAGAGCATATAGTAGAAATCACTGGGCCGAGACTACAGCGCAAAACAAGTGCAATAAGCAGGAAAAAAGGGGGGGAGAGAAGGAAACGAAAAGTATAAACTAACTGGGTTGTTTTCTGTGTTTTTTTGTCGAATCATCATCATTGGAGGAGAAGCAGTGGGTCAACGTGGGAGTAGAGGAGGCGACTCGAGAGTAGGTAGTGTCAGGAAATGGGGAAGGGAAGTGTGGAACGGGAGGGCGACATGGAGAGAGGGGGTGTGGCGGCGGCGGCGCAACTTGGCGCGGCAGAGAGGCGGAGCTGAGGAAGGAGTGGAGTGGAGCTGGAGGCAGATGGAGGCAGAGAGTGTGATGCAATTCACAGCAGAAAGAGGAACAGAGTGATGGTGACTGGCAGCTTGAGGAGAAACGTGAGCTGATGACGGAGGGAAGTTAATTGTTGCCAGGAGCGGTTAAGGGCAAAAGGAAAACCGGAGCAA
>NW_015182068.1:0-821 GCF_001447785.1 Gekko japonicus
AATCTAGCCACAGAATGGCAGTTCTAGGTCGGGAATCAGTTCTGTTTGGTTGTGAATCAGTTCTGAATCAGTTGTGACAACCACGTGACGTGGTTTTACGGAAAGAGGCAGAAGATGGAGTTGGAGGTAGCTGCAGGAACAGGATTCCCAACCTAGAACTGCCATTCTGTGGCTAGATTGTTTTCATGGAGGTTTGGAAAATTTAAGAAGAAAAGTTTCCACGTGCCTTTGCTTACAGGGCTGCTTCAAAGGCTAAGAAACCACACTGGACCTTATTCAGTTGTCCAGAGACCACTGTACATCTTTATCCAGCCTTTAAATATTGCAGTGCTGTTTGTTTGTTTTCTGATTAAGGCAGCAGTAAACAGAGAGAGATTTAGGGAAGTAGGGCTTTGCCGTGACAATAGGGTCCCAGTGTGACTTCTTTGTTTTGGGCCTGTGAGTGAATGCCTGTGGAAGCTTTAATTCGGACTCTAATTTCCCCCGGAATTAATCTTTGAGCTGTATCCAACAGGAATCTCCGGTCCAGGGAACAGTGTACAGTGCCAAGAAGTTAGTCTCTCTGCCACAATCGAGATTGCAAAGAGAGACAGAGGACTGAGAAGAAGATACAAGCAAGGAAGGCCCAGCACTGACCTGGATAATCCAAGCTAGTCCAGTCTTGTAAGATCTCAGAAACTAAGCATTATCATTCGGGCTAGTATCTGAATGGGAGACCACCAAGGAATACCAGGGTGGTGACACGGAGGCAGGCAATGGCAAACCACGTCTGAACGGCTCTTGCCTTGAAGACACTATGGGGCTGCCCTAAGTCAGCTGTC
>NW_015182069.1:0-821 GCF_001447785.1 Gekko japonicus
TGCAAAGAGGAGCCAGCCCAGGATTGGCCTGGGCAGCGCGGAACTCTCGGTTTCTGCTGCCCCAGATGATCCTCTGTTTTTTTCTTTATCTTGGATCTGTTGAACCCAAAAATAATCCAGGAATCCAAAATATTTACCAAATCCAAATTTCATACCAGTACCGGGATTCGGGAATATCGAGAAATATTGATGTTTGTGGGGATTCGATATACCCGAAAAATACTGGGTGAGTTTGAGAGCAGTTTATAATGATATGCTCTTGGTTTTTCCACCCAAGCGATTTTGAGTATGCGTTGGGATGTTGCAAAATCAGCCCTAAAACGGAGAATGACGGACATGGAGAGACAGAAAGATCTCGATAGATGTCCTAAGTTTAGAACCCCAGATCCTGTCAAATATCGCTTGCAACCCATGTCCTATTATCACAGCTTGATTCTCACAAGTTTAGGGAAACCTTCACATTAGCCAGATGTGAGGCTTTCCCCTCCGCGATGCTTGAGGGCAGATTCAAAACAATCCCTACTGAATATAGACTTTGTCGATGCGGCTCAGGAGAGATAGCAACTATTGAGCATATGATGCTCAGATGTAACTGGTATAACAAGATCCGTGACAAATATATTACTCCTCTTATAACAGATATGGTGGGACAATCAGGTGCCGAGCAGTGTAACCGATCGTTAATTGATGGGAACCAGACAATTACTGAAACTGTGGCAAAATTTTGGGTCCCATGCTACTGCATCCGAAATACACAATCAAATATATAATAATAATCTCTGTTTTATGTTTTTCCTTTACTTTATTACGCTCAACTGTAT
>NW_015182070.1:0-808 GCF_001447785.1 Gekko japonicus
GCCTCCCAGATGTTCCGGTGTAATCGTGCCCGGAAAATCCGCAGAACGATCATGCGTTCAGCACAGCAAATTCTCGGTGTGAACGGGGCCAATATACCACAAGAAGTGTCTTTCAGTGGCCTTCCCACTTTGCAGTCTCTCTACCAGCAGCATGTTGGGCTGGTAAAACCCAAAGAAACAAAAGGGGCATTTGAGAATGAGAAAGAGGAAGCAATCCTGGGATAAACAACCTTCTAAAGCTGAAGGGAACCAACTGAAGAAGAAGGCATCTAAGATTTGATGGAATTAGTCTGATTTGAGTCAGAATAACTGGCTTCAGATGATGAAGCTGGGACAACAGATAATCTCAAAGAACTCTGGGAATTGCTATTGGCTGAAGGTCTCAATCCATCTCTCTTACACTTGAATCTTACAGTTACATCAACCACCATAGCCTTTTGGTCTTTCACAAAGTTCAGGTTAGGCTTTTGTAGCTTTCCTTCCACTGCACTAAAGAGAGGTTTGTGGTGGATAATCCATCTCATCTTCTTAGCTTCCTCAGCCAGGACAGAAGAAATCTTATTATTCCTCAGTATGTGCATATTCTGCACCACTGGACATTGACCCAGTATGTGCATCCCACTTTCTACAGCTTTGGGCATAGTCCCTTGCACCCTCTCTATAGTACTCTATAGTAGGTAGCCCATTCTCATGAGGCTTCAGTGCAGTAATATGATGTTGCTCTAGCACAGGTATTTCCTAAACATGCATTGCTATTCCTATCATCCTGCAACAACTCAATTCCATTCCTTTGACATGGTAAGCATTT
>NW_015182071.1:0-812 GCF_001447785.1 Gekko japonicus
TTATGTGGAAAATGAAATAAAATCCTGCCTCTTTGGGAGGCAGTTAAAAAAACCCCACAAAACCCCCCCCACACACACATATCGGAGGCTGAGTGGGTTTGCTGAGCTCCGGGGTTGGACTGTATCCTGCCCCTGCAGGGAGGCCCTCTCTGGCCTGGGGCTTCATTTGCCTGATTCCTAAGTGGGGGGGAGTTAACTTGGGCCTTTAGGATCTGGGAGCAGTGGCAGTTGGTAAGGCTGCTTAATGCCATTCCTGGGGGGCCCCTTCTGCCCAGATCAAAGGCTTAGTCGGCACGATTCAATGGTAATAGCTGATAAAGCCCCCCGTCATCAATTTCCTGCCCACAAATAATGCCTAAGTAGGCTATTAGAGGGTGTGGGGTCTGTCATCTACCCCCCCTCATTGCTTTAGGGGTGGCTATTTTATGAGGGGTTTTTCTGGGCAGCCATTTTAGGTGACATTTGGCTGGTGCAGAGGCGACCATTTTAGATGGCCAAAAGGAGCACTAACGCCCCCGCCAACTTGATAGGGCAGGTGACGCTATTCAGTAAGCAGGCCTGCGGTGGCTGGTTATACCTGACAGGGGGCGGGCTCGGCTCGAAGCCTCTGTCTGCATTCCAGGGTGGTCATCGGGAGGCTGTTTTGGCTGGGGCGGCCCTTTTGATGTTATGGTTTTTAGAAGGGGCCTTATCCAGCATCTCAAACTTCCATAGAACGGCTTAGAACTTTTATATCAGGAATAGTTTCTGCGGGGGTTTGGCCCAGAGTGCAAGGTGGCCCAAAGTGCAGATACTCTGGTTGGCTATTCTGA
>NW_015182072.1:0-830 GCF_001447785.1 Gekko japonicus
CCATCTTAATCTTAATTTTAATTTGTTAATCTTCTCATTAATTTATCAGCATCATTATCAACAGCACCTTTTAATGTTTATATGGTTTTAAGACTATTTAAATTATTTATTGTTGTCTTTTACTTGTTTTGTAGAGCTGCGGTGGCTCAAGTGGTTAAGATGCTGAACTGCAGGCTGTGGAAGGTCGGTAGTTCAGTAGTTCGAGACCCGAGTGTGCCGCATGACGGAGTGAGCTCCCGTCTCTAGTTCCAGCTCCTGCCAACCTAGCAGTGAAGTCATCAAAACAGCCTGTGCCAGCCACGCAATGTTAGATCTGGGTTAACCACTAGGATGGTATATTGAAGATCGACCGCCATCTTAATCTTAATTTGTTAATTTTCTAATTAATTTATCAGCATCATTATCACCAGCACCTTTTAATGTTGAAATTGTTTATATGGTTTTAAGACTAATTTAAATTATTTATTGTTGTCTTTTACTTGTTTTGTAAGCCGCCCTGAGCCGGCCTTGCCTGGGAGGGCGGGGTATAAATTTGATAATAAATAAGTAAATAATATCACCCGGTAAATAACGCCTCATTAAGTCTCTGTTAAGAGAAAAGGTGCTGGGAAAAGGTGAAGGCAGCCGGTAAAGAGGAAGACCCAACATGACATGGATTGACTCAATCAAGGAAGCCACGGCCTTCAGTTCGCAAGACCTGAGCAAGGCTGTTAACGAGGTTGTTAATTCGTAGGCTGCCCTGACCTAGAAGGCCCAGACTAGCCCAATCTCATCAGACCCTAGAAGCTAAGTAGGGTCAGCCCCGGTTAATACTTGGGTGGGAGACCACC
>NW_015182073.1:0-810 GCF_001447785.1 Gekko japonicus
TCACAATAGTCTACAAAGCTCTTCAAGAGCTGTTTCAGCCCTATACGAGTTAGGGGCAATAGCACTGCGTCTTCAGCATAAAGGAGTAAAGGGATGGGGATCGAGCCAAGTTTAGGACTGTGACCGTTGTTCGGCTCTAAGGTAGGTAATAGGTTGAATAAAAAAGGCGCTAGAAGGCAGCCCTATTTGACCCCTATTTTAATTGAAATTTTGTCAGTTAGGTCACCAACATTGTTAAGTCTAACTTGGCAGGTCGTATTATGATGAAGCTTCATTATTAAATGTAAAAGCCTCAGTTCCATCCCCATCAATTTAAGTTTCTCCCATAGACGTTCTCTTATGATTGAATCGAAAGCACCTTTTAGATCTAGAAAGGCTGCATATATTTTGGCACCTTTTTGCCTCTTATACTTATTAACAAGGTATGTAAAAGTCACGCAGTGATTTAGGGCGGATTCCCCCTTACAAAAAACTATTTGCTCTTGACGCAGAATTCCTTGTTCTGACATGCAAGATCCAAGTTTGTTAACCAGTCATCAAGCATAAAGTTTCCCAGTAATGGAGAGGAGGCTTATCAGACGGTAATTGGATGGTAACTGATAATTACCCTTTTAAAAAATGGGGAACCAATATTGCATTTGTCCAAGACTCTGGCATTATTCCCAATCTATCAACTATGGTAAATAAAATCTGCCAAGAAGGTAGCCCACCAGTCTGGATTTATTTTAACTATTTTGGGTGAAATTGCGTCTTGGCCAGGGGCTTTTCTTGGGTTTAGCTGTTCAATGGCTGCAGTCACACAGAGCATTA
>NW_015182074.1:0-916 GCF_001447785.1 Gekko japonicus
TAATGCATACAGTGGATACTGCAAAAACAAAAACAAGCACCAGCAGCCCGGACCTGGGGGGAGCAGGGAAGAAGGCAGAGGCTGCTGGCTGCCACGTGGAATGGGCAAGCTGGAAGCTGGATGCTTGGCGGCAGTTCTCACGGCTGGCCATCCATGTCACCTGGAGGCCAGCTCAGGAAGCAAGTAGGGCAATGGGTGGGCTCCTGACCCTGCAATCTGTGTCAGAGCCCTCTGTAGGAATTTAAACCATGTCACTGGGTGCCTCCATAGTGCATTTTTTCCTCAGCTCTCCCATCTTCCTGCCCTCAATTTAGTGGTTACAGGTTATCTTTTAACATATTTGAAATATTGTCATAGCTGGGACAATTAGGCCATTGGGATGGATGATCCTTATTTTTTTTTGGGGGGGAGATGGGTCTGCGTACCCACCTCCCCTGTTTGGAGCCTCCCTTAAGGCGTCTTGGGGGTGAGCCAGGAAGTGGCACACCCAGCTCGAGGACTGTCTGTGGGCTCACCACCAGGTGGTGATTGGGAACCACACAGCAGTTGTCACCCATGAGGTCCCCACTTGATTGCCACTCCACAGTGCCCCCCCCCCAGCAGGCGGGTTGGGGGGATGAATCCCATTGGGTGGTCCAATGCAGGATCTGTCCCCATGCTGTGCTATTGCTCTTTTTGTATGCAACCAATAAAGCCGTTGCAATTCCCTTTCACAGACTCTTGAACATTTGTTCTTCCTTCTACACACACTCTCCTTACTTGGCCATGGGCCTCCAACTGGTTATGTTTTAAATTACTTTTAACTGACTTTCATAGGTATTATTCTTTTTTTATTGGATCCATGTTTTTTTTTCCTGATGGTTTTGTTGTTGCACAACATTTTGGAGTGTTCCTAGAACAGAAAGGTATATGTCAC
>NW_015182075.1:0-810 GCF_001447785.1 Gekko japonicus
ACCTGGAGCTGGCAACCCTATCTGCTTCCTCTGTTCCCTTGCCCAAGGAATCCAGAGGGAGCCTTCTTCTGCTTGGCTCTGTTGCCTCGCTGCAGACCTCACACTGTACCACTCCTTCCACAGCTGCTCACAAGGCCCTGAAGTCACCACCCCACTCCCTTCATCACGAGAGCCAGCATGGCGTAATAGGTAGAGCAGAGGTGTCAAACTCATTTGTTACGAGGGACAGATCTGACACGAATGTCACTTTGTTGGGCTGGGCCACATGTGCCATCAAATGTAATGCCAGGTGCTGGAGATATAAACTTTATAAAGGACGCAGGCAAACCCAATTAATGATATTGTTTTCTGACTCAAAATACAACATGCTGAAAACATTAACATTCTTACAGCATTCCTTACAGTATCTCCCTGATGCCCACCCTCCCACTACTACTGCCCATTACACATTAGAACTGGGACAGTAAACAGGGGACATAATGCACACCCTCTGTCATCTGTCGTCCCGGTCTTGACCGGGAGCCCCCCGGGCCCATCGGGAGACGGAGGGAACCCCCTCACCAGCCAGCTAACCATACTCACCTGGAGGACCAGGGAAAAGGGCGAGGAACCTGGAGGAGGGCCGAACGCACGAGAGGCAGCTGCGGAGGAGACCAGAGACGGCAGCGAAGCCGGAGGCAGCAGTGAGGGGGCCCCAAGGGAGCCAGGGGGAGGAGCCGGAGAGGGGAGGGGGTAATAAAAACGGGAGACGAGCTGGTCAATGAGGAGGAACTGGGCTGGTTACAGCTGTGAAAGGCAGAGAGAGAGACA
>NW_015182076.1:0-812 GCF_001447785.1 Gekko japonicus
CCCACTCAAAGCCACACAGCTGCATTTTGCCCCGCGGCTTTGTGGTCCTAAAAAAACAGGACCACGAAAACACGGGGGAAATCGGGCAAAGCCGCAGGTGAAAATGCGGCCACGCAGCTTCGAATGGGAAATTGACCAATAGAAGCGGGGCAAATGGAGGCACGACCGCGGCGCAGCTCTTGTGTGAAATCGGTCTCAGTCTTCTTCAGAATTAGCAATCCCACCCAGCTTCGTGTCATCTGTAAATTTGATAAACATCCCCTCTATGTCTTCCTCCAGGTCATTTATAAAAACATTGAACACCGGGCCCAGGACTTGACTGGTGAGTGATACTTCTGTCTTTCTCCATTGCATTTATATACTGCTTTCCCAGAGACCTACAGAGCTTGGCTGAGCACTTGAGCGTGGAAGAAGTTCCCTGCAATGCACAGCAATGGTGTCCCCTCCCAACAGACTGTTCGCAGTCTTCTCCGGCGGTTTTACCTCAAAGAGGAAGCAGACCTCCGGTCTGACTCCTGCCTGATGCTCCCCAAATCCAGTCCTCTGTTTTCTTGAGGAGGAGAGATACTTGCTAGAAGGGAGACCTAGAAGATATTCCAGTGTCCTGCATTATGGAACTGGACTTCACCATCTTCTTGACTGCTGGTGGTGTGATGAGCCTTCTTGATATGAAGAGGGGCAAGTGGGATAATAAGCAACGGAGAAGAGATGATCACGTCTGAATGAGCACAGGAGGGGGCGCTGTTTCTTGGGCCTTGGTCGCTCCGGCCAGGAATAAGTTGATCAGAAAGGCTTCAAGTCGGCCATGGTGA
>NW_015182077.1:0-814 GCF_001447785.1 Gekko japonicus
AACTCTCTAGTGCATATGCAACTCATGCTGTCCTGATCTAGTTTGCCACATAGGCCCAATGGGGATGCAGACTCCTGAGTGGGCTCCTTTAGCAGTTTCAGATCCGTCAGGGTTACAGTTGAGATGCAGTTCTGCTTAGGAGGTTCCAGATCAGTTGAATCCCTGGGGTGGGGCTGGTTTCTGGGGAAGGACCACAGGATCTTCCTTTCACATGTTTGGAGAGTTCTGCATTATGGACATCTCAGGGCTTGAGAGGGACCTTCTTCATCTGCATTAGTAGAGCAGGGCCGAGTCAAGACACTTTCACAGGATCCAAATAAAAGTATTGTTCTATTAAAGAACACTATTAACACTCTGTGAAGTGTTTCTGGAAACATGGTAATATTGGTATTGTATGAATTCTCATGTGCACATGATTCATCACAGTCAATATAACTAAGAAACTCTGTAAAGGTCATCTTGTACCTTCACGGTTAGAAATCCTCCCTTCTGGACATGGAAAGCAATCATAGCAGCAAAATGGCCTCCCTTCCTTCTTCATCCTACTATAACCTGGGTGGCAAATACCAGTACACATAGAAAGGGGCCATGCCTGCTCATAAAGGAAAAAGAAGAATGTTTCAATATGTGGATCATAAATCTTGTGAGCTTGTATCTCAGAGATCAACCTATTTGGGGGCTACTGCGAGAATTGCATGGAGGCGTGATCTCTAGAGGTTACTTGTGCCACCCTTCCTGGAGCCATTTGCTCACAGCATATTAAGCTTAGAGAAGTGTCTTCACTGAAAATTGGGCATTTTGAGATCATTTCTTG
>NW_015182078.1:0-862 GCF_001447785.1 Gekko japonicus
GCAGGGCTCTTCTTATGTTCTTATGCTCTAAGTAAGAAGTGACTTGATAACACCTAACACGTAATATGGGAAGGCCGTGAGATTTCTAGTGCATGACGTAAAGTTGATAGTTCAAGGGCACTGTCATTGAAATCCACTAGTGTTAAACATTCAAGTTACCAGTTGATGTTTGATCGCAGCTGACATGTACTACTGTTTAGTATGTAACAGCTGGCCTGCTTGTACCTCATGCAATGCAAAATGGGCAGGCAAAGGAATCTAAAACCGGAGGCCCATCATGGTGAACAGACTGGCCATGCTCCATTTTATATGCTAGTGTACAAACTATGGAATGACACCAGCATTGCAAATTGTCGGCAGAGCGGTTGATCTACAGCTTCAGGAAGAAATAGCACACGGAGAAGATTGCCTGTGAGGGAAGTCTGGCTTTTCCGAGTAGATCATAAGAACATAAGAGACGCCAATGTTGGATCAGGCCAAAGGCCCATCCAGCCCAACACTCTGTGTCACACAGTGGCCAGAAATACCAGGTGTCATCAGGAGGTCCACCAGTGGGGCCAGGACATTAGAAGCCCTCTGAACCCCCCAAGCACCAAGAAGACAGAGCATCACTTGCCCCAGAGTCCCTATCTATACTTTGTGGCTAATAGCCACTGATGGACCTCTGCTCCATATGCTTATCTAATTCCCTCTTGAAGCCGTCCATGCTTGTAGCCGCCACCACTTCCTGTGGCAGTGAATTCCGAGTGTTAATCATTCTTTGGGTGAAGAAGTACTTCCTTTTATTCGTTCTAACCCGACTGCTCAGCAGTTTCTTGGGCCAAACGAGCCTCCCTTGGAAGGGAGCAAGGTCCCTATTTCT
>NW_015182079.1:0-833 GCF_001447785.1 Gekko japonicus
TGGCCCTTTCTTACCCGCCCAGGGTAATGTCGATTGCTACTCGAGGGTCAGGAAGGAATTTCCCTCCAGGACAGATCGGCCCAGGGATCCTGAAGGTGTGTTTTTGTCATCTTCTGGGCATAGAGAAGGGGTCACTGGAGGAGTCGGGGTGGTGGTGGTGAGGGTTGCCAGCTCTGGGTTGGGAAATACCTGGAGATTTTCGGGGTGGAGCCTGAGGGGGCTGCGGTGGCTCAGCGGTTAAGACACTGAACTGCAGACCAGAAGGTCGGTAGTTTGGCAGTTCGAGACCCGAGTGCCGCGGGACGGGGTGAGCTCCCGTCTCTGGCCCCGGCTCCTGCCAACCTAGCCATTCGAAAGCAAGGAATCGCAAGTTGATAAATAGGTACCGCTTCGGTGGGAAGGTAATAGCGATCTGTGCGCCTCGGCGTCTAGTCATGCCGGCCACATGACCACGGAAACGTCTTCGGACAGTGCTGGCTCTTCGGCTTGGAAACGGAGATGAGCCCCGCATCCCTAGAGTCGGATTCGACTGGCTTTCGAGCAAGGGAAGCCTTTACCTTTTAGCCTGAGGGGATTTGGAGCCGAATGCCAGAGTCCAACTTTGGAAGTGGCCGTTTTCTCCAGGTGAACTGATCTGTCACTTGGAGTTCAGTTGCAACAGCAGATCTCCGGCCACCCCCTGGAGCCTGGCAATGCTAGAAAGGGTAGCTGTAAAATCTCCGGCATTGTGCAGGGAGTTGGATTAGAGGACCCTTGAACACTTCCCACTCTGTTTCTATGAACCTCTTGCATACATTACGTTGGTTGTTATCAGGGGTCATTTCCTGCCGGAG
>NW_015182080.1:0-800 GCF_001447785.1 Gekko japonicus
CATTCCTCTTATTCAATATTTCCATGTAACCTAAGAACAGTAACCTGCTTGTAACAAAAATATTTTAGCGGTGCAATCTTAGAAAATGCTATAACAACACTATCTTCATACTTTTCTAGCTGGATTTTATGTTTTCTTCACCGTCTTGCTGAAGAAAGCTCCAGAAAGTGGCAGTATCCCTGTAATGAGGATGGGCCACTTCAAAGCAATCACTCTCCCTTATCAAGAGTGGAGAAAGTGAGCAGCTGCATGGGATCGGCTGTTTGACCCTACAGGCTGTCCTTCATTTTATTAGCACATTTAATATAGGAGAGTTCGTTTACACATGCATGTGCATGGAATGAAGCGTGCGCACACATGTGCGAGCAGACAAAACCACTGCTAAAGCATTCTCTTCTGCTGTCCCTAGCTGGCAAATGCTGCACAGTGGTTAGCAGACTCTGTTGTAGATGGTGGGAAGGCTAAACTGGTGCGCATGTGAGAAGCTTAGCCTTAAACATAAGGGCAATCACATCTTTTTTGATTCTGCATTTAAATCTTTAACTATACGATGGCTGCAGTGACAGCGGAACACTGGCAAGTTTGTAAAAGGACGTGGCAGCTTATTTTAGTAGCTGTTGGAAGGGGCTGTTAAGATGGAGAAGAGGAATTTGCATCATTTTTATTGCAATCAGAGTTGGGACATTTTATCAATCTTTCTCAGAAGTATGCTGAGGAAATATTTTTATTTCATTTATTTAAAACATTTTATGCCGCCTTTCTACCGGATCGGGGCCCACAAGGTGGCGAACATAAGAAAC
>NW_015182081.1:0-799 GCF_001447785.1 Gekko japonicus
TCCCAACCTGGGTCTGGCAACCCTACCTCACCCCATCCCCCACCAGTGACCAGGGGGAACCTGGCGACCCTATTTGCAGTGGAGAAGAGGATGACATTGCTCCCCTTGTTTCTCTTCCATCAGCAGAGCTGTGCTGATGGAAGAGGCAAAATAGTAATTTCAGCACTATTTCGGCCTCCTGGCCTCGTTTCTCCTCATTTCAGCCTCCTGGGCCCATGTGGTTGTTGTGGCTATTAATCCACACAGATCCAGAGACCCTGGAAATAAGCATTTCTTGGGGCTGGAAAGGACTGTTTGGGAGAGGGGGATGTTGGACAGGAAAGTGCCTTCTGCAGATGGTTCACTAGATCCACCTCTTGCACTCCAACTGCCCCTTCGGTCCCCCCATATTAGGATACCTGTCTCTGGTTAATCTTTGTCCCCGTTTTGCCCATATTTTTGTCTTTCAAGAGTACTCTGTTAAAGTTTTGTGAGCATGAGTTGCTTTGGGTTGCATCCCATCCGCTTTTCTGTTGGCACAAGAGGGGACAGGAACCCCGTCCCGACTCCTGTTAGAGGGATCATGGGACTTATAGACCAGAAAGCCACATAAGTTTCCAAGCTTCCAGGTGGTACAAAAGTAGAGAGATCAAGGGACAGTGTTGGGTGTATCAAGTTAAAACACTTCAGCAGCTACTGAGTCAAACTTTGTTTGTGTTAGTCAACAGGAAGTCACGTGTTTATTTGTACCCAATCTGTAGAAGTGCCCGGAGAATTTTGTAGGAGGTGAATGGGAATCAATGTATAGGCTATTTAGCAT
>NW_015182082.1:0-808 GCF_001447785.1 Gekko japonicus
TTGCACAAATGTCGCTACCATGATGATGTTACTTCCAAAGCAATGCTGGCAGCATGGCCCGGACTTTCGACTTTTTCCTGGTTAGTCACCCCGCTGGCCAGCTGTGGATGGCAAAGTCTCTGCATGAAGATGTCATAGCCTGAGAAATGTACAAGAGAAGTGGCCCCCAGAGCCACTGTAGCATTGGAGGGGGTGACTGATAAAAAGCCAGGAATGATTGGAGCTCAGCATGTCCCAGAGTCCCAGAGTCCCTCTAGAGTCAAAGTCCTTGACAGATGCTGCCTTTCCCTTTTAAAGGTCCCCCCAAAATGATGAGTGGAAACTGTTCACTTTAACAAGGAAGGCTGGGGTTCTTGGGAATCGGAAGGCCAGGCTGCATGGGACTTGGGAAATGATCCATGGCTGACTCTTACACCCAGCTGTATCTGCTGATGGGCGGCCGCCGGGACTCCGCCCCACAAACTCAGGGAAGGGTTGTCTATAAACTGAAATTATAAATAGATTTTGTTTTGTTTTCCCCAAATGCAGTCTCTGTGCCTGTATTTTATTTTTCCACTTGCAGAGGTAACAACAAATGGGGGGGTGTTTAAAATCAGGGAAAAGGCCAGGGTAGAAAGGGTTAAACAACCTTTGTCTCCTCCCTGCTAATCCTCAAACAAACCAGGAGGATCTGAGCCTCCCCCCTGCCCTGGGGCTGCATTACATTAAAGGGGGGGGGACTGTTAAAAGATTGCAATATAGGTCACACATAAGGTCGACAACCTCCATGTAGTAGCTGAAAATCTCCCACTATTACAAATGATCTCTG
>NW_015182083.1:0-780 GCF_001447785.1 Gekko japonicus
GATGATAGATGATAGATGGATAGCTAGATAGATAGAGAAAGACAGAAAGATGATAGATAAAAAGATAGACAGACAGACAGATATGACAAGGAGGGAGGACTTGGGCCTATGACTCTCAGCCTCTTCTCAGCAAGGCCTCCTGAAGGGCTGAGCTCTCTACAAAATCCTTTCAATATTCTTTTTCAGCTGGAGAACCTCAGACTGCACATACACACACACACACACGTTAGAGCTTTTACTCACAGCGAGAAGGTGCCCCAAGGCCACAGAAAGACCAATGGCCAGGGGAGCCGATCCCGATAGGTCAGTCCTCCTCCGGTCCGTGGTGGCGAGCACACACAGCACCAGCTGCAGGGTGGCGAAGATTTCAATGCCCAGGCCTTGCCCTGCGTTGATTCCAGGTGCCAGCTGTGAGGAGAGGAGATGAAGAAGAGGACCAATTATTCCTCGCCTCACTGGTCTGGTGAGGGTGGCACTCCAAAGAGTGGCGGACCAAGCTATGCAGCTATAGGGCTGCTTCACACACGTATCTGAAAGATCAAGCGGCTACTTGCTCCAAACGCCACGCAGTCTATTGCCATGATGAAGGGTGATATTGGGGTTGCGTCTGGTCCCTGCCCCCCGAACACCAACCTTTTTGAGTCTTTTTGAGCCTAGGGGCCCTTTTGGAATTCTGACACAGTGTGGTAGATGCAGCCACAAAATGGCTGCCGTGGCTCACGTTCATTCAAACAGTGAAGACCCTTGTGCTGCACTGAGAGCCAGTTTGGTGTAGTTGTT
>NW_015182084.1:0-801 GCF_001447785.1 Gekko japonicus
CTCACCCTGTCCAGAGGTGCAGGTGCAGCAACCCATAAGCTTCTGGTTCGTTGGGCTTTCCTAATATTCCAGGAGCCCAGTTTCACCCCTCCCAGAGTTCTTTTTCCAAATATCCAAATCTGGAGGATTCCATTCTGCAGGGGGGCTGCTTGTTAGAGTTGCAAACTCTATATGGGTGTAATCAAAAAATACAAAAATCGTGAAATTGCAACTATAGAAATTTGAATACTTCAATATTTTCTTATTATAGTGCATATATTGTCAGGATCTTGGTTAAATCAGTTCTCAACACCAGTCAGTTTGAAGAAAGCTAACTCTATTGAGACAATTGATAGATACCATCCTGGACACATCTATTGTTAGGACTGAATGCACAAAGGTTGCAGATATAGTGGATTCAAGTAAAGGCACTAAAGATCAGGACCCAATCCCCCCACGGTTTTTGCCTGCCAGAGATGTCGGCCCACACCCCCCCCCGCACATAGCCTCTACATAGCAAGGAAAACAGGATCACAGATTTTTGAGAAGCCAGGACATTTGGCACCGCTAAGGTGACAAGCCCCGGACTCATCAAAGAGAGGGAAACCCCCTCTCTCAATGGTAGGTGAGCTGCAAAATGCACAGGGAGTATGATATATATCTCTACAACAGTACATGTCCATATGGATTTTGTTCTGTTGCCTCTTTGAGAAGCTGAGAAGAAACAGGATTAAAGGTCGACAGGTCCGTCAGAGGCTGCACTAGAATGTCCATAAATCATCCACAATCACTAGATTTGAAAGAACAAAGGACATAACTGTT
>NW_015182085.1:0-576 GCF_001447785.1 Gekko japonicus
TGTGCACACCTGCAGGAAATGACCCCTGATTATCTGGAAAATGCAGGGCGTGGGTGGGTTTCTGATCGCGGATGTGCTGGTATCCGGTTGCATCTGGCGCCTGTCCGCATCCCACTAGATGTTTTCTTGTAAGCCTCCATGGTATGCGCACAAACACGCACGTGGACAAATATGGTACTGCTTCGTAGCCACGCTTCGCCATCACCGTGCGATTGGCGGCTGACAGCCTGAGCACAGAGCCTCGGGGGAACATCGGATCGTGATACCGCACTTTATTTTCCTCCAGAGCAAAAAGCCTCACTTCCCCCCCGGATTATCTTGCTCGTGTGACCGGGGCCCTAACTGATGAAAATTCAAGAACTTAACCCAGCAAAATCAAGGGGAGAGGTTCAAAATTTATTTCTCTGTTTGATTGGAAACCCTGTATTACATGTATGTTGGTGTTGTGGAATCCCTGGCTACTTTAGGAAAACACAAATATATCGCCAGGTCTACTCAGAATTAATTTTATTCAATGGGGTTCAGTCCCAGAAAAGTGTTCTCAGTGTTACAGCCAAAAGTCTACTTTGGAGCCAT
>NW_015182086.1:0-802 GCF_001447785.1 Gekko japonicus
TACCATTGATCGTGCAAGCACAAGAGCAGATTATACATTCAAAATAATGTTTTTTAAACAAAAATCATCCATTATATGACCTATAATAGCCATACTAATAAAATGGGAACAAGTATGCAGGTACCAACCACTCACCTTGCCTAATTCAGAAGAACAAAATTAGTGAGATATTGCTCACTTTAAATTGCAAATGAACAATCTGTATGGTTAGTTGAGGCACTAGACTAGATTGGAAAAAGGCCAGAGTGAAACAGCAGGGTCTTGTTTTGAATACCACACTTGTGAGAATCATAGAATCATAGAGTTGGAAGGGATCTCCAGGGTCATCTAGTCCAACCTCCTGCACAATGCAGGAAATTCACAAATAGCTCCCCCTCCACACCTCCCAAGGAAACCTGTTGTACTGAGGAACCACTCTGTCAGGAAGTTCTGCCTAATGTTTAGTCGAAAACTCTTCTGATTTAATTTCAACCTGTTGGTTCTGGTCTGACCTTCTGGGACAACAGAAAACAGCTCTGTACCATTCTCTGTATGACACCCCTTCAAGTACTTGAAGATAGTTTATCATATCACCTCTCAGTCATTTCCTCTCCAGGTTAAACATACCCAGATCCTTCAACCTTTTCTCATAGGACTTGGTCTCCAGACCCCTCACCATCTTCGTTGCCCTCCTCTGGACACCTTCCAGCTTGTCTATATCCTTCTTAAGCTGTGGTGCTCAAAACTGAACACAATACTCTAGGTGAGGTCTAACTGGAGCAGAGTAAAGTGGTCCACTCCAGAACCAAACAAAGGTTAGTGA
>NW_015182087.1:0-805 GCF_001447785.1 Gekko japonicus
GAGCTCCTGTCTTTCCCTTATAAATTCCCCCTTTTGCCCCACGGTGATACAACAGCTACCTTGGTGGATTCCTCTCTGAGCTGAGTACTCCCTGGCTCTTCCTCTTTTTTTACTATGAAGGCACTCCTGAGCATCTGCCTCTTTTGGGGTCTCCTTTCTCCAGGTGAGTGGAAAAACAGACAACCTGCACTCTTTTTATTGCCTCTGGAAAGGGAATAGGCCAGGACCAGTTCAAGGTATTTTGTCACCTTATGCATGGTAGAATGCTAACACCATCCACCGACTTCCTAACCAGTGTTCCCTCTAAGCTGAGTCAGTGTGAGCGAGCTCACAGTTCTTTAGCCTCCGGCTCATACACTTTTGTCTTAGCTCAGGAAGGTTGGCTCCAGAACAAACCAATTTATGCAGCAGCCAAACCGCTTGCTCACAACTTCAATGCCAGGAGCTCACAGAGTAGAATTTTTGCGCACGAGATTCCACAGCTTAGAGGGAACATTGTTCCTAACACCAAGGTATGGGTTTGTGGGGATGGGGGAGATGCTGCAAATTCATCTTAAATTCATTTTTTAAAATGTATTGTGGTGCCGTTCCCTTGCTTGGCTCAGTAACTGATATAATCAGCATTTATACAGGGAAAGGAAAAGTAGAGAAAGTGTTTATATGGAAGCGGATGGCTTTCTTGAGCCTCCAGCATTTTCACAGTTGTGGAGTCCGTTTATTTTCCTCCGTACGTGCCTTAAACAATCAAGGTTTCCCAGAGAGGGTACTATTGTCAAGGGTGACATCATTAGTGGGGGCACAGTAG
>NW_015182088.1:0-796 GCF_001447785.1 Gekko japonicus
CTCAAAGCAGATTACACAGAGTGAGCCAACACAATCAACAGGATGGGACATTAAATAAACAATGAAACATGATTTGGGTTGTAGAACCAGCCAAAATACAAAATTGGAGCAAAACGTAAGTGATAACATGACACATTAAATTATGCAAGATTACATAGTAAGAGCCAGTTTACAGAAAACCAAACACAGGAGTATATACTACAGGGCCTAATACTTTGTCCAAGTAACTTTGTGAATCATTTCATACAGTGCTACCTTATTGCCTGTGTAGAAAAGCCGTTTTGAATAATTAAGCTTTGCGAAGTTTGTGAAAAGCCGGAAAAGTGGGAGTCTTCCTGACCTCCTCAGGCAGATCATTCCACAAGGTGAGGCCACAGTGGAGAAGGCACATATGGACAGTTGCTGATTTTGCCTATTTGCAGGTTGGCACCTGCAGACAGTCCTGCTCAGATGACCAGAGCTGTCGTGTCAGAGCATAGGGGGAGAGATGGTTCCGCATGTATGAGGATCTAAGGCCATAAGGGCTTTGTATGCGATAGCCTTGCTTAAATGCATGGACGAATCATCTGTAAAGTGCTACTGGGAGTCAGAGTTCCCATCCAAATACACAAAGGGAATTTTCGTCGCTTGTGTACGAATCCATTTGAAACAGATATTCCTAAATCGCTAAAGTGAAAGACTAATTTTAAATGTAATCCGTGGATGAGATAAACACATTGGGAAGCACGAGTGTAACTCAAAAAGTTGTACTCGTGTCCTGCACTGGGTAGCCCAGACAAGTCTGATCTCATCAGAT
>NW_015182089.1:0-799 GCF_001447785.1 Gekko japonicus
CAATAAGAAGCATTTAGCTCAGCTTGCTATGGGGCCATCTTCACTTCTCATTCGGTTCCTGATCAGTAAAGCAAAAACCAGATTTCACTCAGTTTTGAAATGCCTACCGAGAGCAGGAAACTGAACTGGCTTGGTTTTCAAATCTACATTCCACAGCACTGCCGTTTCCAAAGACTGAGCAAGGTTGTTAATGATAAGATGTTTTGGAGGCTGTTAATTCATAGGGATGCCGTAAGTCAGAAGCAAACTGACAGCACATAACAGAACATAACAGAAGAACTTCTGCTTTTTTGCTTAAAGATGAGCCTAATTATCTCGGTGAACCCATCCAACCATACATGAATCCAGCCCTCTGGGTGTCTATATATACGAGAAATGTAGTTCTATGAGGGGAGGTGGGCAATACTAAGAGAATTGTCACCAAACTACATGTCCATCTTTTTGGGGAACTTTTTGATGCTTGAATTGGTATCCAGATATGCACTCTTTAATAGTCCATGTTTATCAGGTACAGTTTCTGTTCAATGGTAACTGACCTGACCTGTTTTGCCTTTTGTGGTATGCATACAAATGCACTAGAAGTTCTTCCAGTTTCATATGCCTCCACTGGACTATATACATTAGTATTTGGGTCAGGATGAACAGATAAGGTAATTAGATAACTGCAACATGTTTTAAAAGAAGTTGCCTCTGTTTTTGTTGGTTCAAAATGTGGTGGCCACATGTTAGATTGCCCAGATAACACATTTCATCAGCATGAAGTGAAGTAACTGCCAATTTGTTTCTGGGCACAATTCAA
>NW_015182090.1:0-802 GCF_001447785.1 Gekko japonicus
GGCTTTTCCTAGGCAGAGGCAAAACTAAGCCAGCTGGGCTAGGAGACAGGACCAAGGAAAAAGCTGCTGGGAATGTGAGGGTTTTTTTGGGGGGGGGCAGCCTTCCCTAAACTGCTAAAATACTGGGGAGTATTAACCGAGGTTGCTTTACGAGAGGGAATAACCAAACAAATGGTTACCATATAGACTTAGGTTGTTATTCCTGTCTGGTCCTTGAATTTCTTAAACGTCTTCATTATACTTTGTGCTAATTTACTGCTCACTGTCTATCTACATGTATGGACTGGTAATTTTCATTTCATTGTATCTGAAGAAGTGTGTGACATGAAATTTTATAATCCTCAAGCAAAGGAATCAAGGGATTGCTAAAGGAAAATAGGGAGATGGCAGAGAAGCGCAATCATTTTTTTGCTTCTGTGTTCACTGAAGAATGTGGGGCATGTACCCATGCCAAGGCCCCTATTTTCAGGAAGGGAGTCTGCAGAACTGAGCCAAATATAGGTGACCAGAAATGAAATTCTAGCACTACTGGGGAAATCAAAATGCAGTAAGTCACCTGGTCCTGATGGCATACACCAGAGTGTTCTTAAGGAATTCAGTTTTAAGATAGTTGATGTACTAACTCTTATATATAACCTATAATTAAATTCATCTGTTGTACCAGAAGACCAGAAAGTAGGAAATGTGACATCATTTTTAAAAAAGGATTTAGAAGGGAACCAGGAAATTATAGGCCAGTCAGCCTAACTTCTGTCTCAGGCATGTTTGTAGAAATTGTATTTATTTATTTATATTTATTTAT
>NW_015182091.1:0-790 GCF_001447785.1 Gekko japonicus
GCAGTGGAACAGCTGCATTCTAGTCCAGGGGCACCTTAGAGACCAGCCAGGTTTTCAGGGGAGGGGCTTTTAAGAGACAAAAGTCTGTTCCTCCGTCTGACAAAGAGAGTTTTGACTCTCAACAGCTGATACTCTAAAACTCCTGTTGGTCTCTAACCACTACTGACTGGACTTGAATCCGAATGCCGGACTAGGATCTGGGAGACCCGAGTTCGAATCCCCGCTCTCCCACAGAAAGCACACCAGGCGACCCTCGGCCGGTCGCACACTCTCCCCCTAACCCACTTTGCAGGGTTGTTGTGAAGACAAAATGGAGGCAAGGAGACCAATATAAGTCGCTTTGGGTCTCCATTGAGCAGAGAGGTGGGTTAGAAGTATGGTAATAAATACCCGGCTGCAGTAAAAATACAATTAAGCAGTGGGTTATGTCTTGTATGCTTAGGCTCAAGCAAGCGACTGTTCCGGAATGCCTAGCCATAGCTCATCAGTCGTGAATTCCGAGTGTGCCCTTTCCTGTCTCTGCTACTTCCCCATCGTGGTCCCTTATAACCCTTCCTTTTGCACATGTGCATTCTTGCATAGTCGCACACACTAAATAATCCACTTTCAATCCACTTTCAATCCACTTTTTACTGTGTGAACTGGCATAATCCAGTTGGAAAGTGCATTTAGTGTTTCTGTGTGCACAAATAGGCTCATTTCCTCCCTTTCTATACCTTTCCGGGCATGTACATAGCCCCCTGACACCACTCTGTCTTGGGAGCACCTAAACTTGAACATAGGCCCCTTT
>NW_015182092.1:0-818 GCF_001447785.1 Gekko japonicus
TCCTTTGCAGCAAAAGAACAGGGACCTTGGTGACTTGTTGCCAGCGTTTTAAAGGGGGCGGGGAATCCTTATGGTTTTAAATGCTATATTATATTTATTTATTTTATTTTTCCACTTCATACCCCGCCGTCCCCGCCAAGGCAAGCTAAGGGTGGCTTACACAAGGCAAATACATGAATAATAATCAAATGACCATAAAACACCTACAAACAGTTCATTGAAACAATACAGTGTTCAAGTGCTAGCGGCGTTCTTTGTTATCATAAAGATGGCGGCAGGGGTCATTTCGTAGAAAAAGAGGCGCAGGAGCTCATTAGCATAACTCATTCGCATAACTTATTTGCATATGCCACACCCCCTGCCATCACCGGAAGTGTGTCAGAAGGCAACACCAACCGCTCAGGCTCCACTGGACTGTTTTGGGTTGCTAGCTATTGGGGGGGGGGATGTGCAGATCTGTCCTCACAGAGGAGGGAGAGCTTGTACCTGAAGGCAGACCGGGGGGGGGGCTCTGCAACTTACCTGGCTACTTCTTGCTCCTCATGGCCTGACTGAGGGCTGCTGGGAGTGGGGGGGGGGCTTTTTGCATGTTGCATGTGCCCACCCCCTGAGCTTCTTACTGTGAGCTCCTGAAGGAAATGACCCCTGGATGGCGGTACCTCATGAGTGCAAGCCATAAATTGTCCAAATGTTCAGCTTGCTGATCTTCTCAAATATAATTGCCGGGCACAGGCTACCAGTAGCAAACCAAGGGCCAGGCTTTATAGGCTTCAGTTGTTATTGATAATGATAATGGTGGCAGCTCCTAGTTGGCCTGG
>NW_015182093.1:0-799 GCF_001447785.1 Gekko japonicus
CCTTCTTGCAAGATCGCACCACCCATAGCTACATCTGAGGCGCCTCCGCCGCTGGGTCCTGCTGCTCAGCGCCACTTACAGCAGGACCTGGTCTTTTCCCGCCGGTTCCATCTCCTCCTCCCTGCTCAACTTGTTCTCCAGCACATCCACCTCGGCTTGCAGGGCACAGGGGGTTTCTGACTTTCGCCATCCCTTCTCTTGGGAGTAAGTCACTCCGGTGCTTGTCACCTTCTTTCCCCGCCGATCCTCTCGCCTCCCTCATGGGACAGTTGGCTGCAAGATGGCCTCACTCCCCACATCTTAGGCAAAGCCCCTGTTTCATCCATTGCTCTCTGACCGACAGCAACTGCGGGGTGAGCTTCACCTTGGGGTGGGGTAGTGCCGTTGCCCTTCCAACCGCTACGGCGTTATCCAACTGCATAGTGCACAGTCAGCTCTCGGTGCTCTCCGCCTCTTGCATCCAGGCCGCCAAGGTTCTTGGGTCTCAGGTTCCCAAGACTGAGTTCCGAATGTCCGTATTCAGCCCTAACCAGTACTGCTGCGTGAACATTGGGTCGGACCAGTCTCGGATTTTGGCTGCTTGCCAGTGGAACTCAGTTGAGTATTCCTGAACAGATAATTTGCCTTGTTTAAAAGTGCGGAGAAATGCTTCCACCTTCTCACGAGTCCTCGAACCGGCCTCTTAGTGCCCACATGAATGCATCAACACTCCCCAACTCCACAGCCTCCATGTTGTGGAGGCCCACATACCAGCTAGTTGCCGTGCCCCACAAGCGGGAAGCAATGAAATCCACTTGTT
>NW_015182094.1:0-797 GCF_001447785.1 Gekko japonicus
TTTAAATCTATGGCCACGTACAGAGAAGGCAGATATTTCTACACACCTGGAAGGACACTGGTGTTTGCAGAAAAATTCCCAAACTTTCAAGTTGTCTTGTTGGAGGCAGTTTAGAGAGTCCTGTTTCATGCAGAGTAACATTTTGCCCAGTCCCCTGAAGTCGTGGCAAATTGGCGTTAGAGCAGGATATTTTCAGTGAAGTACAAGTGCAGGACTAAAAAGGAGCTCGCTGGAGTCCGAGGAATACACAAGCACAGCAGCAAACTGTGTTCTTGTCCGGTCGCAGTTTAACTACAGCTTGTCATGATGTCTGAATGACTGTATTCACTGACCCAAAGTAGCTCTATGTATAATTGTTACCAAACATGAAATGCATGCACAGTTAATACAGCGTGACGATTTAGAGCATGGTTTTATCTTTTTTCCCTTAGCCAGCCACTGTCCTGTGTGCCAGAGAGAGTGAGAGAGACCTGAAAGAAAGAAATAGATGCTGGCTGAGCATTTTTGTTAATGAAATTGACATTAGTCAGCAGAGGCGCCGGCCCACAAGGAGCAACCGGAAGGCTGAAAGGAAGCAGCAAAATGACCTGATGGGATTAACTGGTCAAGTTCTGTTGGGCACAAAAAAAAAAACAGTTGCTGCAGAAACAAATCCAGCTTGGCTGCCATTGTCATGCAGTTGTGCTCTTAAGAGCAACAGACACCAGACCAGGAATTCACAAACCTGGTCAAATAAGCAATCCCGTGTACCAGAAAGGCTTAAACCTTGGTAAAGGTATAGGTAAAGGTTCCCTTGC
>NW_015182095.1:0-774 GCF_001447785.1 Gekko japonicus
CATCTTTCTTTTTCCCTCTGACAGCCAGCGAAAGGCATTTTATAAACTTTGAGCTAATACAGAATACAGTCCCAATTACTACACATTGTAAGCTTTGGCACTAATCACAGTATACCTAAAGAGATAATGGGTTGTTACAGAGTTACTCTCACCCATGTCAGAGGCATTATTTAAAACCAAAAACCTCTTTGATTGTTTTAAAGCAACACATTAACCACTAAACCACAAGACTGTGTGAAGAATGATCAGTTTCTCAAATGATCATTCAGTCCAGATACCAGTTTCCTGATTGAAAAGAGGTCAGAAGTTTATTTATTCCTTGTATCCCAGCCAATGACCATTCAATGTTGTCCTTTTTTTTAAATCACTCTAGTTACTCTTGAACATATTAAATAAACCAGTATCACAATTACACAGAAAGTACTAGCACATTAAATATTATAAACCACATAATCTAGAGGTGGAAAATAAATAAATTTTCATCTTTAAGCTGCATATCCTCTTTGTTTCCATTAATGTAATATAGGGAATTTTCAGGTTTTATACTTAAATACCAAAGGTCATATCAGAACTAATAAAAGACATTTACTCTGGAACAGTGAATATTTTGCTAAAAATAGAAAAAATGATAAAAGAAATTAAAGGAGGTCTGGAGGAATATTTAAAATAAACCCAGACGTAAATTTGCCTATAATACAGAACGCATCAACGATTTCTATCTGTCGTATTATCTGAAAAAGACAGCAGAAGTAAAATAAATAAATAAATAAATAA
>NW_015182096.1:0-814 GCF_001447785.1 Gekko japonicus
GATCTTAAGCAGCACGAGTGGAGTTGTGCGCACCCTCTCAGGGCTCCACAAGTATCAACTGCAACACATGAAACCCCAAAGTGGGTAAAACAGCCTCCTTCCATGGCCCTTCCTGCTGGGGAAAATGGTGTGTTATGGAAAGCTGAAGCCCCTCCTTTCCCCACACAGTGCTTGCAAGCAGAAACCAGCCCAACAGTAGGTTTACCAAACCCCCCCTGGTGGGGGCGGGGGATCCCCACCTCTAGTACTTGTGGCAGCAGGAGAAAACTTAAAGGTGTGAAATCACTTCTGGAGAATGGTGTGATGTCACTTCTGGGGAAAACCTGAAAGTGATACAGTCCTCTCTAGGAATCATTGGAAACCCTATGGTTTTACCATAGAATTTCTTGTGATTCCTAGAGAGACATGAGGAAAACCTGGAAGTGACATCACACCATTGCCAACAGCCCCCCATTCCCCACCCCACTCCAGGTCTTCTGCCACTGGGAAGCCATACCCAAAGTGCTTGCAAATGATAGTTCCCATATGTTATGTTTACTGTGAACTGGGTTGGGAGAGAACAGAAGTCATGTTGGATCAGGCCAATGGCCCATCCAGTTCAACATTTGGCCAAAACCCAGGTGTCATCAGGAGATCCACCAGAGGGGCCAGAACTCCAGAAGCCCTCCTACTGTGCCCCCCAAGCACCAAGAATACAGTGAATCTCTGCCCCAGACATCTATAGCTTGTGGCTAATAGCCACTGATGGACCTCTGCTCCATATGTTTATCCAATCCACTCTTTTATTTTCTTTTTTGGCCCCCCGGAGGGGATT
>NW_015182097.1:0-803 GCF_001447785.1 Gekko japonicus
CTTTCTCCTCTTGTGCCCTAAGAAGAGATTTGAAAAGCTTTTGACATAATTCCCTCACAGAAATGATCACTTATTCGTCAGGTGGAAATGAAGGAACAGGGAGAAGGTGCACACATTTCCTTCCATCTACTTTCATCCCATCTGACATTTGACTGGCACTCTGAAGCCCTTCACAACTTCACAATGGGGAGGTACTGGCACTGATTTCATAGTAACTATGACAGATGCCGGGGCCCTGAAATCACCTGGGGCCCTGTTTGCCACACCGCAGGGAGGGGGAGGGAGGGACAGAGAGGCAATCCTCGCTAGGTGGAGGGGGCAGGCCAGCAGCAAGCGTGGGAAGCTTGTGCCCACCTGACCCGACGCTGGCCCTATCAGAGGGTCTTGGGTGTTGGGGGTGCACTGGCTGCTACTAAAGGCACAGCACCACCCCTCTCACCATCTTTTTGGCATTGAGCGACTTGGCCCACCCTCACGGCCCTTTAGTTTGGTATCATTTGAAGGGGTTTGCATGGGGTCTGCGTGCCCATCTTCCTGAGTTGGGGATCCTCGTAAGGGATCTTGACGTGAGGGTCAAGTGGAATGCCCAGCCCGGGGGCATGGCTGGGGATTGCCCTCATGCTCAGGTGGCAGGGGAGACCACCTCGGGGCATCCACCCTTGTGGGATCCATAGACCTGTCATCCCAAGGTTACCAGTGGATCATCGACTGGCAGGCGGGTCAGTCAATGAATTGGAACCAATACCCCATGCTGTGCTAAAGCAGACTACAGCCGTAACCAATAAAGCTGTGGCCAATTTTAT
>NW_015182098.1:0-778 GCF_001447785.1 Gekko japonicus
TGCCCAGTGGGCAGATAGTCATACATGTTCAAGTTAGGGGTATATGAGCTATCATGAGTCTTCTCTTCCATCGCAAAAATCACCACACACTTGTAGGAGGCCCATCACTCCGTCTGCCTTCTTATGAGGTACTTGGTTTCTAGAACATTCAAGGCTGTGTTACTGAGTTGATGAACTACTAAGGAAGACGGCTGGTTGCCAGACAAGCAGCTGAGGTCTGGAATTCTTCTCTGGGCCCAGCCGTGAAGGATATTTTGTAGACAAAGGCCCATTCCTTTGACACAGACCATCCATGGTGTACTCATGGACATTCTGATGCTAAAGGAAGATGACAGTGTAGAAGGCTTTTGTTTCACATGAAAACCAAGGACTGGGTTAAATTTTTTGAAAACTTTCCTCTATTTTCACAAGTTCTGCTGAGGAGAATTGTGGCTGGTGCATACAAAATATCACACGGAGGTGACTTTAAATGGCTCTCGTCACCGCTGTACCGTGTGGGAAGCTGTGCAACAGTTTGCCATACAGATAGGGGAATTTTTATCTGCAAAATTACATGTATCCTTGGTGTTGTGCAGACAGCAACAGCAGCAACAACAGAAACCCTCTGATCCACAGTGGGAGCTCTGTCGACACTTCATTGCACAGCAACAGCAGATGTGGGGAGCTTTTCCAAGCAGCCTTCGTATATTGGGAGTTTTGTCTCTGCCAGCTAACCTGCTAGACATACAACAGTATTCGACAGAATTTGGGACTGTCTGGCTGCAGAACTCTAATTCTG
>NW_015182099.1:0-801 GCF_001447785.1 Gekko japonicus
GTCCGCGCACTTAACCACTACCACCAAACATGAGCACGCGTGAATTTTAGAAATTTTTTGGCAGTGCGCTCCGTGGCTGGGGTACTGCGATAATGTGTATGCTTTACCACGGGATGTCTCCATGGGTAACCCACAGCAGGGTGTGCTGTGTGGTTGATATGCCCCACAAAACTTTAAACCGGCTCAATTAGAGGTGGCACCATATCACGCTAAGCCGCCAGTGTGGCCACGGCTTGAATGTCATCGATTTCGTAGCATGCAACTGAATCGTAAAGCCGTATGCTTATAAAGAATGGAACTGGGATTAGAAACAATCCAAGAAGTGACACACCTTTCCCAAAATTACATTTCCCAATATTGTGGGGGGTTTTACAGGTGACTTATGTTGATAGAAGTTCACCTGTGAACTGTGAAGGACACGGTTTACGAAGGAATATCAAGGAATTCCTCACCCCTGTTGTTTCAGCCTCCAGATCTCTTTTCAATTTTTACTTCTCCTTACGCAAACGGGACCCAGGAGCAATGCTTCCTCTAAGCTAAGGAGTCTTGTGAGCAGAAATTCTACTTTGCGAGCTACCCAGCATTAAAGTTGTGAGCAAGCAATTTGGCTACTGCATAGATTAGTTTGCTCTGGAGCCGTCCTTCCTGAGCTAAGGCAAAAATGTGTGAGCCTGAGGCTAAAAAACTGTGAGCCAGCTCACACTAACTCAGCTTAGAGGGAACACTACCCAGGAGTCTTTATTTTCATCCAATTTTCTTTTTTTTCATTGCACCACATTTTCTTCATTACATGTACATGTT
>NW_015182100.1:0-770 GCF_001447785.1 Gekko japonicus
CAATATGCAGATGACACTGAGATCTATCTACAGTAACATATGCAATGGTCACTTCCAGGCTGGATTACTGTAACTCGCTTTATATGGACTTGCCCTTGCGGCTGATCTGGAAACTCCAGCTGGTGCAAACTGCAGTGGCACACCTGATGATGGTGCTGCCTGTGTGGGCACACATTCAGGCAGCCCCATGCCAATTGCACTGGCTACTGATAGAGTACTGAATCCACTTCAAGGTATTGGTATTGAACGTTAAAGCCTCGTGTGACCTGGGACCAACATACCTGAGGGATCGCATCTCCCCATATGTGCCCCGAACAGCCTTGCACTCTGCTGATCAAGATCTGCTTGTTATCCCTGACCCAAGCAACGTCTGCTTAGCCTCGACCAGTGCTAGGGCTTTTCCTGCCCTGGCCTGGTGGAACATGCTCCCACATGAGATCAGGGCCCTGCGAGAGCTGTTACACCAGGCCTTTGGTTGAGGTGGTGAGCATCTAGTGAATAAAGTTGACCTCCCCTGCTGAAGTCCACCATCGCTATGTGGCCCAGTTCAAGCAGACCTCAGAGACTCAGCGACACCAGCTCTGGAGACTGTGGGCACAAACAAATAGTGTGATCTGTTTAACTGTTTTTAACCTGATCATTAATGTATTTATATTATAAAGCCAAATGGCCCTGTGATCCATCCTGAGCCCACTTGTGGGGAGGGTGGGATATCAATCTGAAAAAATAAATAAAATAACAATGTCTTTCACACACTCAAATGAAAAGGA
>NW_015182101.1:0-825 GCF_001447785.1 Gekko japonicus
GCAATCCCCCCCGAAATGACCTCTGGCCCAGTCAAGAGCGGCGAATCCTGCCCAGCTCTCGCTTAGCCATTTCACCCGTCCACCCTCTTTGCATGGATCCATGTTCTCCAACAACAAAAGGCTTTTTTGCTTTACCCCGCCCTTCACTACCTGAAGGAGTCTCAGAGCGGCTTACGATCTCCTTTCCCTTCCCCTCCCCACAACAGACACCCTGTGAGGTTGGTGGGTCTGTGAGAGCTCTTTCGAGAACTGCTCCTGAGAGAACAGCTCTTAGAGAACTTGTAACTGACCCAAGGTCACACCAGCAGTTGCATGTGGAGGAGGTGGGAAATCAAACCCAGTTCTCCCAGATTAGAGTCCGCGCTCCTAACCACTACACCAAACCGCACATTACTGTTTGACTCCACTGTATGTTGTTGTCGGACTCATGGCTAAGCCACAGTCCCATGAAAACACCATTTGTTTATGCCAATATGTTGCTAAACGTCCGCTGTATGTGTGGAAGCGACAACTTCTGCATTAGCTTATTTATTTATTCATTCCAGTCCCGGTCGCAACCTGCTTTAGCTTATTTATTCATTCCAGTCCCGGTCACAACCTGCTTTTCGAGCTGCCTCATCGTCCTATTTCTGAAAATGTTCTTGTTTGTGTGCAGAGCACCTCACAGAGGTGCTGGTTCTGCCTGAGACCCCAAAGGCATTGAAATAAAATGGCTGAGGTGATTCTTCAAATTACATCTCAAATGATAATACCTGAGAACACATTCATTTCATGGAAAAGGACAAAGAGCTCTAGTTCCTGTTATGGCAAAAACCCTCCAAACAG
>NW_015182102.1:0-771 GCF_001447785.1 Gekko japonicus
GGCTTCTCTTATGTTCTTATGTCCCACCATCCCTCACCCATGAGTCCTACTGACCCTTCCAAAATGCAATTTCCCATGTCATATATGATTGTCTAAAAGGTGACAAGCTTAGGCATTTGTGCAGATTGTTATGTCTGCAGTTTGTGGGACAGCAAGTTGTTTCCATCTATCCTTTGAGTCAGCGTTCTGTGAAATTACGATCCTGACCCAGTGGAGATGTTACCTATTAAGATGAGAAAGAACCATTCTTTGGTTCTCTAGCAACTTATGACCACTTTGAATGATGATTAAATTTATCTCGGAGGATTTCAGTGTTAGAATAAATCATGAATACCATGTTATTTGAGATATGTAAGGTAATACAGAACCGAATCCAAGTCCAGTGGCGCCTTAAACACCTAACAACATTTTCCAGGATATAAAATTGTTGTGAACTCATTGGCATCTGATGAAGTGAGCTTTAATTCATGTAACATCAGACCCCGGAAAATTGTGTTGACCTTTAAGGTGCTACTAGACTCGAATTTGGTACGACTGGTAGAGACTGACATAGCTACCTGAAAGTAAGTGAAAAAAAGGGGGGGAGGACTTAACCCAAACAAATGTATTAAGTATCTGAAAGGTTAGTTACATACAAAGTAAAGGGCCAGTAACTAAAAACCTGTAATTATACCTTAAATATTATCAAAAATCCATGTATTTAGTATCAATTAGTTAAAAACAAGAATCCATGTATTTAGTTTCAATTAGTTAAAAACAAGAATGGGCCCA
>NW_015182103.1:0-792 GCF_001447785.1 Gekko japonicus
AAACATTTTTAAAACCATTTAAAACATTAAGTAACAGTAAATGTGTTGACAGTAATTCTGTTACAGACAGAGCAGGTTTAGCAGAGTTATACCCTTCTAGATCCTAGGGTTGCCAGCTCCAAGTTTGGAAATACCTGGAGAATTTGAGGGTGGAGTCTGAGGCAGGTAGGGTTTGGGGAGGGAAGGGACTTCAAGGAGGTATAATGCCATAAGCGGCCATTTTCTCCAGGTGAACTGATCTCTGTTGCCTGGAGATCAGTTGTAATCCCAGGAGATCTCCAGCCACCATCTGAATGTTGGCAACCGTATCCACTGAAGTCAATGACCTTAAAAAGGTACAATTTCAAAAGACTGCACTGGCTTGGGCTGAAAGTTGAGGATGGGGCAGAGGAAAATAAGAGATGATAGCCCAAAATGGGTGCGGTCAGACGGCGTGCTGGGAGCGGGTTAACTGTTTTTTGGGAACTCATCTTGCAGGTGTCCCACCTTTGCCGAGGTGACTTCTTGCTTAGATCCAGGAGGGCTGAAGATTCCATCCCTTCGTCTCTGACGGGTGGGTTAGTTAAGGGGACTGGTGAGAGCATGTTACCCTGGGGTTGTGAGGAGTGACACTCCAACACTTTGTGGTTTTGTTTTGGCCAACGTGTCACCCTCAAGTGGAGATACAAGCTTTGGCAGCTCCAACCAGCTTTTCTGAAGATTAAAAGGGAAAGTGGGGATCCCTTTGACCAAGAACAATGCTATGCTGGGAATCAGAGGACCTAATTGTACAAAAGCCATGTGTGGACAGGA
>NW_015182104.1:0-774 GCF_001447785.1 Gekko japonicus
CCCCCCCCCCCCACCTTCTGACTGGGATATGACTTGAATCTCCATTCCAACTTGTATCTTTTGAAGGAAGCTTTGACTGTTGAAAGCTTATACCCAAGCAAACGTGTTGACCTCTAAGGTGCCCTTGCACTTGAAACTAGCTGTTCTACTGCAGAGCAACAAGGCTACCCTCTGAAACCAATTTTTTCCTAGTGAGTCTATGAAACAAATGGCGAATAAATTCTCTTCAGTGCACAGCAGACCATCCGTAGCAGGTCCAATTCAAATGGAATGTGCTTTAAATGAACCTTGGTGGCAAAGGTCTTTACAGACTTCCATTGTTACTCTAAACTTGCATGTGTCTGAATGCAGTCTCTATGCAGGTCTCTATGCAGGTTTTTGGCACTACAACTACATTTTGGCCCATCATCAAGAAACCCGCCCTACTAATACCCAGGAATTGTATCTAGCCATGAAATATACAGTACATTTATTTGTGAGTGATCTGAGAAGCCAATCAATGGGCTAAGTCAATGGGCTTGGAAGGCTATAACTCTCCTTAGGATGGCACTGCCAGTGTTCAAGTACAAACTGCAGCAACTGGATAGCAGTTTCCACATTCATATTGTCACTTGTTCAAGCCACCCCTCTTATGGGAATTGCTATTGGATAACTGGGGCCATACCTATAGATGAGTCAGATTGCACACTAAATCTTCTATGTAACTGCATCCCTCTCAGAACACATCATGTATAGTCCATTTGAGAACATGCCTACTACGCATTTGAATATGCA
>NW_015182105.1:0-828 GCF_001447785.1 Gekko japonicus
CCTTTTTTGCTAAGAGTCTCTCCCCCCCCTTTCTTTCAAGTGTTCAGCTGAATCTGGATCTACACATTGGCTCCCCAAGTATACACGTGCCGAAAATACACAAGTTTGTTCCGCCCAAGCAAGGGCACACCTTTGCACGCCGCAAGTCCCACATGTGTTTACTGATTTGGGTAACAAAGGAAGCTTCCAATCTCGAAAGCACATACCCTAAATATCTTTTATTGGTCTCTAATTGGCTGCAGTGGCTCACTGGTTATGATGCTGAACTTCAGACTGGAAGGTCGGTAATTCAGCAGTTCGAGACCCGAGTGCTGCATGACGGAGTCAGCTCCCGTCTCTGGTCCCAGCTCTTGCTAACCTAGCAGTTCGAAAGCAAGAAATTGCAAGTAGATAAATAGGTACCGCTTCAGTGGGGAGGTAACAGCGTTCCCGCCTCGGCGTCTAGTCATGCCGGCCACATGACCACGGAAACATCTTTGGACAGCGCTGGCTCTTCGGCTTGGAAACGGAGATGAGCACTGCCCCCTAGAGTCGGATTCGCCTGGCTTTTGAGCGAGGGAAACCTTTACCTTTAACCTTTAAGGTGCTATTGTTCTCAGGTTTGAGCAGTCTTTGTCGTCAGACTCTTGAACAAACTTGCTCCCAGCAACACTCTCTTGGCAATGATTTGTTTCACTGCCAGAGGGTGGAGTGATGGCCACAGGAATAAACTGCTTTAAAAGGCGGATTAGATCGATGTGTGGACTATAAGTCTGTCAGTGGCTAGGGCTACTAGCCATAGTGACTGAGCGGAACATTTACATTCAGAGTCACTAATCCTCTGAATCC
>NW_015182106.1:0-782 GCF_001447785.1 Gekko japonicus
AAGGAGCGTAACGCTCTCCTGGGGAACCTATTGGAGGAGATGGTCCCGCAGATATGTTGGTCCCCGACCGCTCAAGGCCTTGAAGGTCAACACGGAAATGTTGAACTTGACTCGGTACTCCACTGGAAGCCAGTGTAGCTGGTGCAGCATAGGTTGTATATGTGCCGTCTGCGATGTTATGCAACATTAGCCTAGTTTGCCCGGACTTAAAACCCAAGGCCATGTTTATTCTTTTCCTTCAGCACAGAGCAGGATGGCATAATCATCTCAAAATAGTCTATCAACGGTATTCAAACTATGCCACAGTGGTGGCCAGATGAGAAATGTCAGGCTGTACACTGCAAGCTGCGTTATCATTCATGCATGTGCATTGACACGCATGTGCATTAGAGACCGGAGGTGTCCATTCCCCACTTCTAGAGACTCTGGACACTATCTAGCACATCCTGACAAATTTCAGGTGCAAGAAAATGAACGAAAGTGACGCTCTCTTGGAGAGGGTGGTTGCTAGCTCCTCCTGGCTCCTAGCCCTTCAGAGGACTCATCGCCAAACTGAAACTGATTGGCATCTGCCGAGGCACAGTGACACAAATGCTGCAAAAGGGCCAGAAACCGACGGCTGAAATTGGAACAAGGCACGACAGTGACCAACGCCTTGTGGAATAACGTTTTTTATTTTAATGACTGATTGAAAGGAACATAAGACAATATACAGTGTAATAAGCAAAAGCTGCCCTGTGCTAATAGACAATACTCCTGAATACTTTCTTTCCTTACTTAGA
>NW_015182107.1:0-792 GCF_001447785.1 Gekko japonicus
ATCTGCACACAACTTGAAGGGCAGATAGAGGGCATCCTGTGGAGGTCTGCTGACAATTTTATGCCACTAGCTTGCAGGGGGGCCATTCATCACACTCCCTCCCCTTTTGCACATTGGACCTTAGGACCTCCCCTCCAAGCCAACTTGCACACAACTTGGAGAGCAGATAGAGGGGCATCCAGGGGAGGTCCGCTGCCAGTTTGAATGAACCCGGAAGGGTGAACCTTCTGGGTTCACTCCTGCAGTGGCTTGCAAAACACATTTAAAGGGATGGTCCCTTTAAAAGTTGAGCTGAAAAAATTGGCAATCCCGATTATTTCCCGAATCCTAATATCATACCAATATTGGGATTCGGGAATATTGGGACATACCAATATTTTTTGAGTTCAATACACCTGAACCCAAACAATACAGATTTTTGTGTGTGCGCACCTCTACTTCTAACACTTCTCCCATTGTTATAGGTCCATTCATAATCTATCTAAGATTACAGAAGAGCAAAGATAAACTGAATGGAACTATAACTTTCTTCCCAGTTTCAAAACAGGGACTACTAGCAGCCAAAGATATTTTTGCCTCTGCTCTTGCCATTATGACTATCACAGAATGCAGGAATGAGTGTATCAGCTGTGTGAAGCATCCATTTTATTTTAGTCCTGCAGAAGGAAGTATGTACCTAAAGAAATAGGAATAAGTCCACCAAGTCAGTCTTTAGCAAAAAAAGCAGTGTGGATTCCTATAAGTAACAATCTGTTTTTTATCAGCGCTTCTCAAATGTTCCTAACTTTGCCC
>NW_015182108.1:0-884 GCF_001447785.1 Gekko japonicus
TTCATGACACTCTTTGAAGGATTTATGGGACCTTCAAAAAGTGAATGCAGGTAGCCTCCAGGAAGCATAGTCAAGTCAGCCCCCAAATGTCTCTTGCTTTGGTGTCTTGGCCCCCTCTCCTGTCTCAACAATAGCCTAAAGATATCCAGAGAGCTGAAATGGTGATCTCCTTCCTTCACTGCCTTTTTTCCCTGGGTCCACAACTCAAAGATCTGCACGCTAACAATCTAGTTTTTGAGTGGTGCATCTTGTGCATCAGCAGGGCCAAGTAAGCCTTCCTGGTCTCCGTGTCCTCATCCATTGGTATCTGAGGTATCAAGAGGTACCTGTGGACTTGGGAACTTTTGCCCTGTTGCCTATGGCAGCTCCTACAACCAGCCATTCTCTCTTGTGTTAGTGTTGTTTCTTAGCAGCTCCCTGTGTTTGGACTGATGACACACCACAGAGCTGCCCAAAGCAAGGCTTGAAGTGAGACATGATAGATGTGTTATTTTTAAACATGCTGTAAAAATATGCCAATTGAACTCTGTCCATTTACTAGTACTGCAAATGATCACTTGGGAAGACAAACCAGGAAATGGGGAACAAAACTAAAACTGAGAAAGATTGGGATGTTTGGTTCTACTGGTTCAATACTTGCATGGACCAGATTAGTGCATCAAGCCAAATGCTGGTCAGCAACAAAATCCCTCCCCCAACCCTACTATTTCTTTGTGGGGTTATTTTGTATAACTACCTCTTAGTCTCCAGCTCCTAATGAAACGAAGTCTAATCACACTTCACAGTAATGAAATTACAAATGCTATTTAAATTAAGAAAGAAAGTGAATAGTGATCAAACCAGTTTGGTGTGGATAGACAGTCTGGTGTAGTGGTTAGGAGTGT
>NW_015182109.1:0-799 GCF_001447785.1 Gekko japonicus
TTTCACTTTGGATTTTAGAAAGTTTTTCTACCTGGGCAGAGGACAGGCAGCAGGGCGGGGGAGGGGGAGCTTTCTGGCTTACCTCAACCACCTTTTAGAAATGCTAATGGGTTTAACAAGAGACAGTGGGACAGTCAAGCTTTCCCACCCCATCAGGGAACAGAGATTTGGAGGTGTTAAGTACTAGAAGGACTTCAGAAAGAAACCCTTGGAGACTTCAGGAAAAGCTTTTTTGATCCAGCCTGACCTGGCCAGTGGGTGGAGAAAGAGTAATGATAAAACTCCTGGGATCAAGGAGGAAGTTCTCTTTGGTGCTGATTTCATTGAAGCAGGCAGAGCTCTTAACTGAGGTCTGGAGGAGGTGACCATTGCCATGTCCTGGCCTGCACACCTGAAGGAAGCTTGAAGGAAATGGAACTCCTCCAAAAATCTGTAACTTTCTGAGCTAAGGACGCTGCCTTATATTTAACAACTGATAGGGTATGTATAGAGGTAGGGACAGAGGGATTGTGTTTTACCTTTTTCTTTTGAATCCCTTGCTCATTCTGATGCTGTGCTTGTGAACATTTTCTTTTTATTTCTTTTTAATAGATGCTTTATAACTTTTGATCCTGCTAGTCGTTCTCTGTGCCACATGGACCTCCACTTTCTTGGAGTGCCAGGAAGAAGGGGAGGGCAATCAGTTGACAAGTGGCTATTCCCCTAGTTGTGCACAAGGCAGCAGGCTGACCCCGTGGTAACCAGACTCTATGTAGTGGGAAACACAGAGACAAGGCCTTAGAACTTGGAAGGGAAGCTG
>NW_015182110.1:0-785 GCF_001447785.1 Gekko japonicus
GAACTCTGCACATGCTCAGAGGCAGGACTCGGGGAAACATAAACTAGCAACCTTTCAGAACAGGGGTCCCCAACCTTTCTTAACCAGTGGACAGGCACATTTCGAATTCTGACTTGGTCTGGTGTGTGCAGCAACAAAATGGCTCCCACAAAACGGCTGCTACAGCTTCGGAACAAAAGTGAAGATCCTTGTGCTGTGGTGGCAGCTGCTGCCAAAGCAGCATTAAAAAAAAATCTGCACAGCCTATGAAATCTCCAATAGCCAATCATAAGCCTTGCTGGGCAAAAGCTTTACCTGGCCCCACCTACTTTCTGAGCCTCCAAGGTCTTACATGGAGCTGTTGATGGCCTTGAGTTTAAGCATAAATTAAAAAACCCAGAACTTTTGGTGTAGTGGTCAGGAGTGCTGACTCTAATCTGGGAGAAACAGGTTTGATCCCCCACTCCTCCACATGCAGCCGCTGGTGTGACCTTGGGACAGTCACAAGTTCTCTCAGAGCTGTTCTCTCAAGGGCAGTCCTGGAGAGAGCTCTCTCAGCCCCACCTACCTCGCAGGGTGTCTGTTGTGGGGAGCGGGAGGGAAAGGGATTGTAAATTGCTCTGAGACTCCTTCTGGTGGTGAAAGGTGGGGTATAAATCCAATTGCTGCTTCTGAGTTTTGTAAAAGTACACTATAAAGACTGGGCTGAAATATCCCATGTTGAATACTGAAATGCTACAAAGTGTTTTCTTTCTTAAAAACGTGTGTAACAGAATAAATGGTTAAGTGTGTGGACTCTAATCTGG
>NW_015182111.1:0-835 GCF_001447785.1 Gekko japonicus
CCGTGTCCCATTTCCGACACAGAGACACAGTGGAAGGAGCGCATCAGAACTTTTCCCACTTCTTCAAGCCCTGCAGGCACCAGCAGGGTTTAAAGGAATGTGAAAGCATCATGCTCTGCTCCGGGAGGGGAAGCAGTGTGTGTGCGCACACTAAGCAGAGTGGGTGATGCCCTTAGTGGAGGCCTCCCACACAACCTCAGGGTCACCCACAATCTGGAACTGGAACGTTCTCCAGGCAGGTCCCCCTATCGTGGTCACCCCTTTTAGACAAGTGCCTAGGAAGGCAGGACAGCGGCAGGTGGGCAGGCGAGGAAGAGTTCTTACCCGAAATCTCAATGAATGGTCAGGACAGAAGAATTTTTCTTTAGCTGAAAATGAGTTGTTTTGAGTCGCCAAAGTCTATCGACTGAGCCTGGTCAAAATAGAAGAAGAAGAGAAGATTGCATTGATACCCTGCCCTTCACTCGGAGTCTCAGAGCGGCTTACAAACTCCTTTCCCTTCCCCTCCCCACAACAGATGCCCTATGAGGTAGGTGGGGCTGAGAGAGCTCTGACAGAACCTTGAGAGAACAGCTCTGACAGAACTATGGCTTGCCCGAGGTCATCCAGCAACTGCAAGTGGAGGAGTGGGGAATCAAACCGGGTTCTCCCAGATTAGCGTCCGCACACTTAACCACAACACCAAACTGGCTCTTAACCAAACTGATGCTGCGATCTCACACACACTAAATAATCCACTTACAATGCTCTTCAAGTTCAAAACCTTTATTGGCATAGATCATAATCCTACAGTCGCCATTCAGTTCATGCACTTTCCAACTGAATTTTACTGTGG
>NW_015182112.1:0-786 GCF_001447785.1 Gekko japonicus
GTGGTTTTTGAAAGGTGATACCCCCAAAAATTTTTGTCGGTCTCTAAGGCGCTACCAGACTTGAATTGAGCTGGTCTACTGAAGACCCACATGGCTACCCGCCGAAACGACTTCCACGGGATTGCTATCAAAACTGGGCCACCTGGCGCCACGTTTCGTCCACACCCTGTTCCCCCAAGCTCAGCGCTGTACCTACCCCTACTGGAGCAAAATGGGGGAAATGAACAACAACTACAAAAACCAAACCACCACCCGAACTCCAGAGCCTCTGAAATAAGACTTGGGTGTGCCTCCCCTCAGCCAGCTTCCAAATTACAGTCTTTTGCTTAGAGAACCTGGCTAGCCTGCATAGCCTAGCTCATGGTCGGACCCTACCACTCTCTTCCGTCCCAGGAAGTCTACTTCCCCCCCCACATTGGGAAGGACCTTTCTCCATTAGAGGGAGTCTTTCTCCTTCCAAAGAAGAACTAGCAGAAGATCCAGCCCTGCTTTTCTTGGGCCGAATTCTCATTATGGTAATAAACCTGTGTCTCCTTTTTACCACTAGGCTACAGTGGGTCCATGGTGGGTCTGATCCGTGGATTTAAGTGGTATATATCTTTTTCCCCATTCGTTCATACCTTTGTTATTTTCCCCATGATGCATCTAAGGGCCACCCCTTTGCCAGGCTGATTCTGTTTACTTTTTTGGGTTGTTTTGCCATTTATTTGTCTCCTGTTTTTCTAAGCAGTTGTCTGTTCCAGGCATAAATCATCTGCAAATAGAAAGAGAGAGAGAGAGAGAGAG
>NW_015182113.1:0-799 GCF_001447785.1 Gekko japonicus
TGATCTCTGTTGTTTGGAGATCAGTCGTAGTTTCCAGGACAACTTCAGGCCCTGCATGCCTGCCTGTGTCCCTAGCTGGACAGAGTCAGGGCTATTTTTGGGCAGGAACGCACAGGAACAGAGTTCCGGCTGGCTCCCGAGTTGGCCACGCCCAGCAGGAACTCATTAGCATAATAGGCCACACCCAACAGCATAAACTCATTAGGATTGGCTACATTAGGGGTGTGTGATTAATGTAATACTAAAGTCCTCCTGGTCTGAATATAGTATTGCCAATTTTGCTTTCAGAAATTCCTGGAGATTTGAGGGCAGGTTTCAGGGAAGGCACGGAGCTCAACGGGGTTGCAGTCATTTTGTGGCTAGATCCACCTCCTGCAGTGCCACAGAGTCCAGTCTTTGAAGCTGCCATTCCTTTGGAGGAACTGATCTCTGTTGTTTGGAGATCAGTCATAGTTTCCAGGAGAACCTCAGGCCCTGCCTGCCTGCCTGCCAGATTGATAAATATATCAAGCTGGGTAGCCATGTTAGCCTGTCTGTAGCAGCAGGAAAGAGTAAGAGTCCAGTCCAGTACAGTCTTTAGAGTGATACACAATGCTCCATGATCATTTTCCTACATGGGGAAAGGAGCAAGGACAAATGGGAACATATCCCATTCACCTGGCATGCCTATCCCATCTCCAGAAACCTCAGATGTCTGCGTGGGGTGGTCATTTGAAGAAGATATTTGTAAGGACTAGCAGTGGAGGCCTGGGCAGAATTATTTCTTTCTGACCCCATTGGCTTCAGTGGATTTAGAAGA
>NW_015182114.1:0-818 GCF_001447785.1 Gekko japonicus
GGAACTGTGTGACTGGCCCAAAGTCACCCAAACAGGTTTCATGTGGAGGAGGAGTGGGGAATTGCACCCCATTCTCCAGATTAGGAGGAGCTGCGGTGGCTCAAGTGGTTAAGACGCTGAACTGCAGGCTGTGGAAGGTCGGTAGTTCAGCAGTTTGAGACCCAAGTGAGCTCCCGTCTCTAGTTCCAGCTCCTGCCAACCTAGCAGTTCGAAAGCAAGACATTGCAAGTAGATAAATAGGTACCACTTCGGTGGGAAGGTAACAGCATTCAGTGAGCCTTGGTGTTTAGTCATGCCGGCCACATGACCACAGAAATGTCTTTGGACAGTGCTGGCTCTTCGGCTTTGGAACGGAGATGAGCACCGCAACCCCTAGAGTTGGACTCGACTGGCTTTCGAGCAAGGGAACCTTTTACTCCAGATTAGAGTCTGCTCCTCTTAACCACTACACCACACTGGCTCTCTTAAAGATTTAGAGAACGTGTACATCGTTAACAAAGGGGGCTCAACATGGCTTGTGAAAGGGGATTTGAGAAAGCTTAACTCTATGGATGGCCAGGAGTAAGGCTGGGTAGATCCTTCCTGATTCACAGGAGTGCACTGAAGCAATTCCCCTTCCCCATTTATTCTCCCTCTGGAAGTTTGACCCAGCCCTGACATCTCCTGGCACATTCTCCTGGACAGAAAGGGGAAAATCACATGCATAATTTAAAAAAAAAGAATGCCAAGAGATTCAATAATCTAGAATTCTGGTGAATTGGGGTCTGTCCCCTCCCCACATTATGTATCTATTATTTATTTTTATTAGTTCGATTTAT
>NW_015182115.1:0-785 GCF_001447785.1 Gekko japonicus
AGATGTTGGCAATACCCTCCAGGATAGGGGATTATACCAGGTGACACTGCATAGAGCTTGCCTTGTCTTGCGATCTTGGGTTGCTGGAGGTCACACCTATATCCAACAATTTAACCATTCACATCATTTGCTCTGTGAAGAGCTTCAGGTCTTCAATACGTGACACTGGGTCAGGGCCCCTACAGTGTCATCAGGGAAAGGGTCCGATGGTAAGTCTGAACCCAGACCAGAAGGGGAGTTAGCCCTCAAAACCTGCTCTTCCTCAGAATCTGAATGCCCCATAAGGGGGTGGAGAGAGACTGCAGGAGGATACCAAACTGGTGGACCCGCAGTGTCATGATTTCATGAAAAGGGGTGCCTTGCTTCTGGAGGTGCTTTTCATGACTGGCAGTCATCCCATTCTTGAGGTCTAGGAGATGGGAAATAATAGGGATAGCCTTGCCAAGGAGGCAGAGGAACAGAACTCTGCCACCATTCTAGGGAGGATGGCTCTGATGGTTGATTAGCTGCTGGAACCGCTAATGAGCCCTGGCCAGGCTCTATTTCCCATTGTGAGAATGAATGAGCCAGGGAGGCATGTGAAGAAGGCATTTGTGGTGGGGAGACCTCCCTCCGTTCAGTCGGAACCAAAGATGCTTTTGGCTGGAACCAAAGAGTTCAATGATTCCGGTAGTGGCATGGTACTTCTCCTTATGTCCGGATTTGGAACGGGCTTTCTTAGGCAGGGGTTACAACATACAGCGTTCAGCTGAACGGGCAGGCAATCAGACCTGACACTTCAGCTC
>NW_015182116.1:0-782 GCF_001447785.1 Gekko japonicus
CACTGAGCTGTGCTGGCCAAGTACCAGCAGGATCACCTTGAGGTGCTCAGAACACATCTCCATATGAGCAAATCAGTGTTGTCTACAGAGAGGTCCTTCAGTAGAGAAAAAAACAGTATGTGTGTCTCACTTCATTTGTTACATTACAATCTTCTCCATTAAAATTCCTACAACAAATGTTACATTTCGACTTCCGGTTGATGGCGGCACGCTAGCAGACTCACCTCCCAGACCTCCCGGGGTTGAAGCTGCGCTCCAGCCGAGGGAGGGGGTGCGCAGGCTTGTAAACCCTCCCAGGGGCCCTGGCCATGGAACTTATAAGAAGTTGCCTCTTCGATGGCGGAATGCCGGAGAATTGAAGCACCTCTTTGTTCTGACGGTTCTCCGTGCTGAGAGACCGAATGGACTTAAGTGACACCAACCAGGGCAAGCGCAGGAGATCGAGCATCAGAAAAAACAAGGTCGGAAGACCAATTATGAATGTGAGTCAGTTTTAAAGCGTTTGCAAAGGAAAAAGATAGCTCCCCACCCCACCCCACTGAATGGGAAGAGGGCAAGCGGGGGAAAGACGCCTCCCATGCGCATGAACATTTGAATGTTTGAGAGGGGGAGCAGAAGAAAACGCAAAAGAAACTGTCTAGAAGTACTTACCAAAGCGAGTTTAAGCGTTCAAGTGCACATTCAGAGACTTTTAAAAATTTTGAGAAAGTAAACAAATGATAAAGATGGCGGGGAAGAAGGACAAATAAAAGTTTTTGAAACCGAAAGGGACTGAGAGCCCA
>NW_015182117.1:0-826 GCF_001447785.1 Gekko japonicus
GCTGAGGTGAAATTCATTTTAAAAAAACGTATTTCCGAATTTAATTGAGGTTCCATCTGCGGGGAGAGATGGAGGAGAGGAGAGGTCGCCCCACAGGAGAGCTGTGAAGGGCCGGCTGGAGGGCTCTTCCTGCAAAGGGCCGCCTTCCCTCCGACCGGGAGGGTGTGTGTGTGAGACGGAAAGGCCGGGGAGACCGGCCGGCTGGAGGGCTCGGGAGGAAGAGGGCCCTGAGTGTGGCCGGAGCCCTGCCTGGGGTTGCAAAAATCCAGGTGGGGATGACATCCCGCAGAATTACGACCAATGTTCCCTCTAAGCTGTGGAGTCTTGTGAGCAAAAATTCTGCTTCATGAGCTACTGGCATTAAAGTTGTGAGCCAGCGATTTGGCTACTGCATGAATTAGTTTGCTCTGGAGCCCTCCTTCCCAGGGCCGGCTCACCCACTAGGCAAACTAGGCATTCGCCTAGAGCGCAAGGCCCAAGCTGTGCCTCCCCCCTCCTCCCCCCCTTTGGTGGTGGTGGGGGGGAGGAGGCAGTGGTGGCAGCAGCAAAAGGGTGGCTGGCTCCAGAGGGCTCCAGGTTTCCAGGCCCCACCAGGAGGTTGGCATCTGCGCCATAAGGCAGCCTCACCTAGGGCGCAGAAACCCCTCGAGCCGGCCCTGCTCCTTCCTGAGCTAAGACGAAAATGTGTGAGCTGGAGGCTAAAAAAATGTGAGCTAGCTCACACTAACTCAGCTTAGAGGGAACATTGATTAGGACTGAGATCATCTGCCCTGGAAATAATGGCAGCTTTGGAGGCAGCCTCAGGGGAAGGCTTCAAAAGGGAATT
>NW_015182118.1:0-785 GCF_001447785.1 Gekko japonicus
AGCGATCACTGGTTAGCCTGAAGGATTTTGTGAACGACGGACAGTATATTAATGACGCTGTCATAACTTCTGGATGTGAACTGCCCTATGCTTGCCTGCATTCTCATTTTTTTTGTCCAGCCGAGTTGTTAAATTTGATCTAAGCGACGAAATAAGAAAGTCCGGGAGCATACCGCCTCTGGGACAGCTATTTTATTGGGGAAGGAATAAAACTGAAGCCTCTGGAGGCTAGATGGGATCTTGCCAGGTCTAAAGCCAAATGGAGAAGTTGCGTGACAATGTGGAGTCAGGGGTGATTTTGACTTTCTCATCCCCGATTTTTGGACACCCCCCATCCCCCTCCTCCAGTTTCACGTCTCCCTTGTGTCAAGGCAACCTGAGATTCTTTACCATTATGGATTTTGCTGTTCTCTTCCACTTAATGTTTCCTGCATGAAAAATGTGCACGCTTTACATTCTCGTCGTCAACAAATCCACATTATGCTGGATATATATATAAATTGGGAACCCATGAGGAATTGGGGAGAGGCAGGTAATTTAGAAGTCTCCTCGATACTCTTGGGGAATTTAAGCAGGTTGATTTTATGTTGGCAGAGTAATTAACACAGCAATGGTGCGCAACCTGATTAAAGAGCAGATAAAGGTTTATTTAGAAACTAACATACTTGATAGTAAAGAAGAGAGATATCGTCCTAAGTACATCTCTGGCAGAGAGAGGGAGAGAGAGTGGGTGTGGAACTTTCATTGGAAAAAGTTCCGAAAAGGGCAACTCGAATGATAAAAGG
>NW_015182119.1:0-783 GCF_001447785.1 Gekko japonicus
TGAACAATGGCAAGGTCAAGGCCAGTACGGTGCAGTAGTTAAGAGCGGCGACCTTTAATCTGGAAAATGGGGTTTGGTTCCCCACTCCTTCTCCACATGAAGCAGGCTGGGTGACCTTGGGCCAGTCACAGTCCTCTCAGGTCTCTCTCAGCTCCACCTACCTCACAAGGTGCCTGTTGTGTGGAGAGGAAGGGGAGGCAACTGTAAGCCGCTTTGAGACTCTTTAAAGGTAGAGAAAAGCAGGGTCTTCCAACTCAGCAAAGAACAGTGGGGAGTCAAAGCAGTTTACAAAGCCAATCCTCCCCTCCCTTCATCTTATCCACACAACAATGCTGTAAGGTAGGTTAGACTAAGCAAGAGTGCACCTATCCCAAGGTCACCCACTAAGCTGCGTGTCTGGGTTGGGATTTGTACCTGGGTCTCCCAGATCCCAGGATTCTAACTCCTCCTCCATGCTAGAATTTAGAGCAATATTGTGAAGGGGAATATTTTGAAGTCTGAAATATTATAAAGGGGAAATAGGGCCAGAAAGATGTGTGGCAAGGTTGAGAGGCAGTGGTTAGAGTACAGGGCTAGGTTTGAATCCTCACTCTGCTTTGGAAACTTGCTGGGTGATCATGATCATGGGCCTGTTACTGTCTCTCAGCCTAGCCTTCCTTACAGGGTTGTTGTACGCACTTCTTATTCCCTCACAAAGAAGGGCAAGAAAAAAATGACCTAGATGTATTAATTTCCCATTGTGCGTAGGTTTGTAGGGCCGAACTTATTGCAACGTGCTTGGAT
>NW_015182120.1:0-778 GCF_001447785.1 Gekko japonicus
GCCTAAGCCCAGCCCTTGAGGAGCCCTGGATGGTCACAAAGTGTGTCTGGAGCTATGCCCACCCAAAGCCACACCGGTGCCCTGCTGGTGTGGGGTAAACTTAAACCTGAAGCTTTCACAGAACCAGTCCAAATTCCTCTCATATTTCTGGCCATCCAATCGGCATGAAGGAGCCATCCCATTTGGGCCTCCTAGCCACCAGAAGGCGACTTTTGTTTTCTTGCTGGCATCCCCCTTTGCAAGACCCAAACCCACACCTCCTGTGTTCCTCCCTGTCGTGTTGCCCAGGGGCATGTACCTGGCAAAGGGATGCCATTCCTCCCACCCAAGTCCCAGTGCAGGAGGGAGATTCTGGCATTCTGTTTCGGTCGCTTCCACCCAAATATGCTGTGAAGTGATGGGTTTGGGGAGGTGCAGTTGGAACAGCCCCCTGTGAATCTCTCCCTGTGTGTCCACTTGGCAAAGCACTGCTGCGGGTGGGTATTCGAACTCACATCTGTGGCACTCCCTGGTGTGTCAACCTCGCTCATGCCACAGTCCTCACAGTGATGTATGACCGCGTGCCATTGGTTCCTCCTGGCCCTGTGTCTGTGGGAGGAGGAGACCAGGGGGCGTGGCCATGTCAGCATTCTCCACCCCTCTCTGCCAGTCAGTGGGGAGTCTCCTGGTGCTGTGCTTGGTGGGCACTGGGGCTGTTTCCGTGACCTTCCCTGGCGTTGCTAGGCTCTCTGCGCCATTTATTTGTTTGCTTATTTACTCAAATTTCTACCCCCACCCT
>NW_015182121.1:0-780 GCF_001447785.1 Gekko japonicus
CCCTAAGAAGCTAAGCAGGGTCAGCCCTGTATTTGGATGGGATGGATTGTATTTGGATGGGAGAGCACCATGAGGAAGTCCAGGGTTGCTACGTAGAGGCAGGCAACGGCAATCCACCTTTGTTCATCTCCTGCCTCGAACCCCTAAGGTGGCTGCATCTTGGTGGCGCTTTCGACCACCACGTCCTCTCGAGATGCCACCGTATTGACACAGCTCTATGACACTTTTCCCCCCACCGTAGAGAACAATGGAGGGGATAGGGGCAACCTGTCTGAGGGTCCATAGAATTGGACCCCCTAGTCCAATGCTCTTGAAACTTGGTTGGAATCTTGGGGAGAGGCTCCAGCCGCTACCCTGAGAGTCTGGAGACTCTCCCTCAAGCCGCCTCCCCCCCAGCCCCCAGAATATACCCTATGTTTTCGCCATTTACTTCAGTGGCCCATAGGATATAATGGGGCTGAAATTGACATTCGGCTGGCAGAAAGACTCCAGAATTGGCTGGTACTGATGAAACTGACATGCGGGAGTCTTACTGCCAGCCGAAATTCATTCTGCCCAATTCGGCAGAATCTGAATGGGCCGAATTTTATTTTTTTGCACACTCCTACCTGGGAGCTGCCCTCTGACCCCTCTCCCCTCTCCCTTTCTCCTCACATGGCCTTCCATGAAGGCACATGTCTCTGCCGGTCTCTCCTGTGGATGCAGTGCCCTCAGACCCCCACACACATGATGCTAGACAAGCTAGCCGTTTGTGATAGGGAAAGTACTCTTTTAGATTAA
>NW_015182122.1:0-784 GCF_001447785.1 Gekko japonicus
TCCTGTAGGAAATGACCCCTGTTTCTATCACTTTCCACCTTTAGGCTGAGATCAAGTGTAGTACAATGTCGTTCTGTTGCTCTTCATCTTAGAGTCATTTGAAACTTTCTCATTCTGGTTGTCTTTCTGTGCACCCAGAAATCTTACTCACAGCTTCTCCGCTTCTTATGTTCAAACCCCGTGGTTAAAAATGGCAGTCCCTTGGGATGGAGCGCTGTGTTGAACCACAGCTGACTTTAGCATGCCGAACCCACCTTGTGAATGTTTCCCTGTGTGGCCAGATCACAAAGAGAGGGGAGACAGGCCCAAGCAACGGCCCCTCGTGATGATGGCTGAGTGGAATCTCCATGTTCAGAAGCAGCGTGCTTCTGACGGTCGAGTTCCTCAAGACGGCGTTCACAGAATGGGGACCCTGGACACGGCCTCTGAGCTCTGTCTAGAGGAATAAAAACTCAGGCTATAGTGGAAGATTCCCCCAAGCATCTCACTGCAGCCCGGTGAAACAGCAGGAGAAAATGGAAGGGAGTGTTGTTGGCAGAGTTTAAATATGCAAGGTGTTATGTATTGGGATTGGAACATTCCAGGACTGCTTCTACCAGAGACTGGCTGAGCTTGGAGCTCTAGATCAATAGCCCACCAGGACTCTGGAGGTGGCCAGTGAGGAATTAATGATTCTGACAATGGACTGTCTTTGGTACTTGTTTGGGAAGTGGGTGGGGCTGCATGCTATTTAAACAGGGTATTTGCCACGGCATTTTGCTTTTTGTTCTTGCTTTATCACTAA
>NW_015182123.1:0-833 GCF_001447785.1 Gekko japonicus
TAAAAAAAATGAACGTTATTCATGATGCCGTAGAAAAAGAGTGTGCAGACCTAAAGGCACTAAATAAAGGTGCTCTGTTTATTTATTTCCTTCATCTACAGCTCACCTCTTTATGCTGAGGCTCAAGGTGAGTAACAAACTATTAAAAAGCAATCTAATGAGGCATCCTAGAAACAATGCAACACGACTAGTATTACAAAATTAACAAGGCAAACAAACTGTCTGAGGCATGCCCTGCTACAACAATGCAGAAGTGGATTCCAAAGGCATAAGACGGGAGAGTCACCACACAGGCCCCCACAGTATTTGTAATGGGTCTGAGGTTCTACCATAAAAATAATAATTGAATGCGGAACTCCCACGAGGTTTTGTCGTTTGCAGACCTGGTTGAGCGCCGAAGAATAGATTTTTTTGAACTATGGTGCTGGAGAAGACTCTTGAGAGTCCCTTGGACTGCAAGAAGATCAAATCAGTCAGTCCTAAAAGAAATCAACCCTGACTGTTCCCTGGAAGGCCAGATACTGAAACTGAAGCTCAAATACTTTGGCCACCAAATGAGAAGGGAGCACTCACTGGAAAAGACCCTGATGCTGGAAAGATTGAAGGTCAAAGAAGACGGGGACGGCAAAAGATGAGATGGTTAGACAGTGCCATCGATGCAACGAACATGAAATTGAGCCAACTTCAGAGGACGGTGGAAGACAGGAAGGCCTGGCGGGATCTGGTCCATGGGGTCGCAAAGAGTCGGACTCGACTGTGCGACTGAACAACAAAAAGACCTGGCCCAAATCATATCAGTGGTTGACTCTTTTATTAATTAATTAGTTTTGCTC
>NW_015182124.1:0-789 GCF_001447785.1 Gekko japonicus
TCTCCGTCTGCATACTTTTCAACTTCCTTGTGCAGCATCCACTCTGCCTGAGCCACCATCTGACGGCTTAACCAGTCTGCCACTGCGGTTTCTTGACCCGCTACGTGTACAGCCTTGAGAGACAGAATATTGCGCTCTGCCCATACCATCACCTGTGCAGCCTCTTGACTCAGTCTCCTGAAGCGGGTTCCCCCTTGCTTGTTTATGAAGGCTTTGGCCGTCATATTGTCTGTGTGAATGAGGACATGATGTCCCCTCAGGTATCTCAGAAATCGAAACAGCGCCAACTTTATTGCCCTCAACTCTAGAAAATTTATGCTCCTGGCCGACTCCAACTGTGACCAGGCTCCCTGCGCCATGTGTCCCAAAACATGTGCGCCCCAACCGAACAGGCGGACATCCGTTGTTACCACTAGTCTCTTGGGATCCCTAAGAGGCATCCCCATGGCAAACCTGGTTGGTTCCAGCCACCACCGCAACTCCTGCCTGACTAACACCGATAACCTCAAAAACTTTACTCTCTTGTGAACTATGTCCTCCTGAAAAGGCCGTAGGAAACTCAGTAGAGGACGTGTGAGAAACCTGGCCACGTCCTGACATGAAACCAGCATCCCAAGAGGGCAGCCAGGGACATCAATGCTACCGAGGGACTCTGGATCACCTGCCTCAGAAACAACCTTACTTTCTCCTGTCTCTCCTGAGACAGGAAAACTCTGTCCATAGCTGAGTGAATCAAAACCCCTAAATGCAAACGGGTCAAGATGGCACCAACACACTCTTCTGTATGTT
>NW_015182125.1:0-780 GCF_001447785.1 Gekko japonicus
CAACATTGGCTTCTCTTATGTTCTCTCCTTAAATCCTGAGAGCATGATCAGATATACTGGGGTACCAGAATAGGGGAGAGGCCTACGTTTTCAGGAAGGGGGGTTGTGAAGGGGGGGAGGAATGCTCTTCGCTGGGACTGGTGGTTCTGGACTTCTTCCAGTCACTTGGAAGAGCCCAACCAACACCTTGCGCTATTATCGGAGGGGATCTACGAGTTTCCAGGCACTGTGATTGCAGATGCCTTAACTCAGAGGTCCCCAATCTTTTTGAGCCTGTGGGCTCCTTTGGAACTGTGACACAGCCTGGTATGCACAGCCACAAAATGGCTGCCAAGGGAGGGAGAACCTGCAACAAAATGGCTGCCGCAGCATACCTTCAGTCACACTGGGAAACTCCTTGTGCTGTGGTGGCAGCTGCTGCATTTTTAAAAATCTGCCCAGCCAATCAGACGTCTGGCTGCACAAAAGCCCCACTTGGCCTTGCCCAGTTTCTGAAAACACTTGGTGGGCACCAGGGAAGTTGTTGGGGGGCATCGTGGCACCCACGGGGGGCAGATTGGGGATGGGGACCCCTGCCTTAACCATTGTGGAAACTAGATGCTTGTGAAACACATGCTGTAGTAACCTCACTCTTGTCAAAAATCCATAAGCCACCGCGGAAATGTTTTCAGTCTGCAATAATTTTCTTTTAGTGGTTTCCCAGCCAGTCTGTAGATCTAACATTCCCTGCCTCAGTTCTCTAAAACTCAGGATTACATAAGAACACAAGAGATGCCAATG
>NW_015182126.1:0-766 GCF_001447785.1 Gekko japonicus
CTGGATGCAAAATGTTGGAAATGCAAGTCTCATATTGGTACTTACTATCACGTATGGTGGTTATGCTCTGAAGTAAAGGCCTTTTGGAAGGAGGTTCAGAAGTTGATTTGGCAGATTACTAAAATACAAATTCCTATGAACCCTGAGATATTCTTGCTGAATATCTTTCCAGATGGTTGGAGACAAGAGGAAAAGTTCCTAATTTTACATATTCTCACAGCGGCTAGGTTGGTGCTGGCCAGGGAATGGAAAGCTGAACAGGTACCGAAAAAAGAACAACTGATTAACAAAATGATTGATATTGCCGAAATGGATAATCTAACTCAAAAGATAAATGGAAATATGAGCCTAAGATTCAAGAACGTTTGGTCACCGGTTTATAAATGGTTAGACAATAATTAAGACGATCTAGAAAGAGGTCTGTATTTGATGTATTAGGTGTGGTTTGTTGGTGGAGGGTTATGTTTTTTGAGTCTTTTGTTGTGTTAAAATAAATAAAGATTATATTCAAAAAAAAAGGGATGGGCAGGCAACGATTCCCAGATGTTGCTGTGGGATCACGCCCGTTTGCTCCGCCCCCGTTCCGTCCCCCTCCCGGCCCAAAACGCCTCATATGAACAGGGCCTGACTGACTGAAGCGAATGTCTCAGATTTAATTCTTTGGATTTTTTTTTTAACTTGAGCTGGAAACAGCCGTGTGCCCACGGACACCCGTGGCACTGGGACAAGAAGCGGAAGGGAATGTGAGGAGCAGGAGAAAGAGTGG
>NW_015182127.1:0-793 GCF_001447785.1 Gekko japonicus
GCTGTGCTCCAATTATGCACCTCATACTCTATCTCCATGAGCATTTTAAGCAGATCACATTAAGCAGATTTTAAGCATCACATAAATTCTACCTAAAATGCACTACAGAGAAAAATGTTGATAGTGCAGAAATTGTTATGTATGAGGATGTCAAGTGTAGGGTCACTGGTAGTACATTCCTAACTGGAATTCTTCATTAAAGAATCAAATTCTGTTCTTCTGAGATTTCATTCTAAATACATTTTGAATTGCACTCTTAATTACCATATTTTGAAGCTTACTTCTGGCATGGTTTAGAATCACTGGCCGCTGAACGTATGGTTGCCAACTTCCAGATGGGGCCCTGGGTTTCTAGGTCACCCTTGAACACCGGCAGAGGAGAGGGGTAGGGTTGCCAGCTCCAGGCTGGGAAACTCCTTGAGATTTGGGGTTGGAGCCTGGGGAGGACAGGGACCTCAGTGGGGTACAATGCCATGGAGTCCACCCTCCAAAGCATCCATTTTAACCAAGGGAACTGATCTCTGCAGTCTGGAAATAAGCTGTAATTCCAGGGGATCCCCAGGTCCCACCTGGAGGCTGGCATCCCTGTCTTCCAGAACTGATCTCCAGGTTGGCTCACTGAAGCTTATGCCACAGGAAATTCCCCTGTTGAAGGTGCCACACAAAGCTCCTTGAGGAGTTCTCAGCTCTGCATCTGGGCCCAGTGGCCCTTCCTCACGGCTGCCCCCACCTGATAAGATTTTGTTCCATTTGTCTGAAAAAGCGTGCTTTGTACTTTGAAGAAAACTTTGTT
>NW_015182128.1:0-770 GCF_001447785.1 Gekko japonicus
TGTGTATAAACCAAGGTGACAAAGCCCAACTCAAAATAGCACTCAACCAATGATAGAGGCAACCTGGCAGAAACGTCTATCAAGGAGCCAATCAGGAACAAGGGGGAGTAGGACCTTGTGATCAATATTCTCCTCCTCAAGTAGCAAAGAACCAGTCAGGAGGAAGCACTGGAAGGTCAGCCCCAGTCCTACTCTGTCTCCAGCATCAAGCAGTTTGTTGTTGGGTTTGGCAGGGGAGGGAAGTTGCTGCCCAGGTCATGCTTGTGAGAACCCGCAAACGTTTAATCCAGTTTGAGGCTCAGAAGATTTGAACTGCAGATTAGGGAAGGATGAATCTGGACTTTTTTTGGTTTCTCTAAAATGTCCAGGAATGGTCTAGAGGACAATTTTCAGCCCGCCATGTTTCTTTGGTAGATAGCCTGTTTTGCTTTCCTCTTATGCAAGTGACACACAAAGGCATTTTTAATGGCTATACTTCTACCCTGACCAAGAAAGGGCCACAAGAACTAAGAACTGAGGCAACCTTTCCTTCCCTCCCTTTCATGATCTGCCTAAATTCACAGAATCGGCATTGCTGACAGATGGTTATCTAAGCCTCTGTTTAAAAACCTCCAAAGAAGGAGAGAAGAGTATGGCTCAGTGATACAGCATCTGCATAGCATGCAGAAGGTCACAGGTTCAATCCCCGGCATCTCCAGATAAACGGACCAGGCAGCAGTTGATGCGGAAGACCTCCACCCAAAACTCTGGAGAGCTGCTAACACTCTAAG
>NW_015182129.1:0-770 GCF_001447785.1 Gekko japonicus
CCCGCCGGCGTTTGGTAAGCCTACCTGGGTACCCTCTTAACCCCTTTGGACTAGATGCCCCTCTTGAGTTAAAGGTTTAGAATTCACATTGCCCCATCCTCATAGGTAGGCACGTCATTAAATAGATAACCAATAGTATAGAGTCCTGGGACGGACCACAGGTGGGAAGGGCAAGGAGGATGGCCCCACTGCCAGCCCCCAAGACCCCCCTATATAAGGTGAGGTTCAACAGTTTGAACCCAGCGAGCCATTTTCTTTACTACACTAAGTAACTTAGAGTTTTGCTGCTATTGTAATCCTTTGTTTCATCTCTGACCTCGTGGGACTGCAGCCTAAAAGGTTTGCATGTGTTTGGCTGGTTCCAAACCTTGCAGTAGATTACTTATAGTTAGCCAGTTTATTTCACCTGTTCTTCATTGGGAAGATCAAGCCTCTGATCAGATAAGTATGTGTGATTCCTTTCCCATACCTTTAGCTTAAATATAACTATTTGCTAGTTCTGTAACTGAGGAACTTGCTTGCGTTTGTGTGTATCTATTTTTATGTATGTATGTGAACTAAAGTTAGGAAATAAAAGGAACCAATTGCTTTTATCAGAATATTAGCCTTGTCTCCGTTTGTAAACTTGATTTCCTCCAGGGAGGCGCATCCTGTATACATTGGGAATTACCACTGAACATTAATATTCCATAAGCTGCTGTCGTAGATAAGGCAGTTCATCTATCAGAAGTTATTTAAAACAGGTTGAATAGATGAGGTGCAAGGACACA
>NW_015182130.1:0-776 GCF_001447785.1 Gekko japonicus
TGTGCATGAACTCCATGTGGAACAGCCTCGCACTGCAGCAAAATTGGGGACAAAACCTATGGCCACAATTCCATCATTTCTCTTCACTCTATATGTTGATACATGTCACCTTTGATTCTCATGTGTAGAGACCTTATGATATTATTGTTGTCCCATTTTCTTTCAATTTCAATTTCAATTTTTTACAGGTCTATATGACCGATGTCTTGACCAAGAGGATACAAAAGGGGGATAAAATAAGTACATAAAATAGACATAACATGTGTCAAGGTACATAATCACTGTCACATAAAACCCAGTCTGAGCCCAGAGATTTTAAAAATTACCTAACTGCACTTGGGGCGGAGCCAACTGACTAAAATAATCCAAAGATTAAAAGTCGGAGTTTTCAGAAGTGCTGAAATTTTCAATGTTTCTTGAGAGCAGCCACCTTAGCCAGGAACTGCGCCACGTTAGCTGTTATCAGTCCATCGGCATTTGAGTCAGATAACAGTACTGAAAGCACCCAAGGTTGTGCGGGAAGATTCATCTTCGTAAGAATAGGAAAGATATAAGTGCCTCTAACTTGAGCCCAGTGGGGACAGCGAAACATCAGATGATCTAAGGTTTCAATTTCACCAGAATTGCACAGACAAAGGTGATCTGAGTAAGGAAGGCCTCCAAATCTTCCCAGAGTTACCATCGTTGGAAATACATTTAAGCGGGCCAGCATAAAGGCGCAGCGATGAGATAGAATTGATAACGTTTAGTAAAAGTCAGGAAATCTCTCTGGAGGG
>NW_015182131.1:0-780 GCF_001447785.1 Gekko japonicus
AGGGACGGAAGCTGAAGCTGCAGTCAGAATTGGTCGCGCGTCGAGAGGAGACCACCAGGAGCCTGCCGGAGGTTGTCGCCGGTCAGCCTGAGGCGCCAAGAGCAGCATCTGAAGCCCGCCCGGGATATCAACAGAAAGAGAGAACGTGTCGGTAGGCAGCCCCTCCCCCTCGAATTGTGGCCCTAGGTTAGGATAACAACTACATAGTAGTATGCCTTTAAACTGCTCTGAGACCCCCTAGGGGTCAAGGGCGGTATATAAATTGAATTGTAAAGTAAAGTATCCTGCTTGCAGGTAGTGATCACGGGAACAGAATGTGTGACACTTCTAAAAGCAGGCTACGAATCAAATGACCGCAATATGATGCAGCACAACTCAAAAGGAAAAGGAGACAGAAAGGGAAGGGGGACATGAGCAAATCCAGGTGTTGGGTTTCAGATAACGTATATAAATATTCGGCAAGGACAAGATGGCCTGGCCGCAGGAGGCATCGTTTCGGAAAGATGCAAAGCCAAATGGCCATTGGTCCTTGCAGGCTGACCGGGTGGACCTTACTGTCTCGCGTCCGTCTCTGGTGTAGCCAGATGCCTTTCAGTTAGCGTTGTAACAACCCTGACAGTTTCCGCAGTGTGTCTTTCCTGCTCTGAAGCTCCGCGGGAAAGTCTGTTTTAATGCTGCAAGTCTGCGGCACTACTTCTGCAGTAGAGGCTTTCCCGTGGCATTTCCTTTGGTCATCGCGAGTCCCCATACATGCTCAGGGAAGACTGCACATCAATTAAT
>NW_015182132.1:0-757 GCF_001447785.1 Gekko japonicus
AGTAATTGACACAATCATGGCATCCAGAAAACCATCTAGAATCTATAACTATATTTGGAAAGCTTTTGTGCGTTGGGCAAGGAGGAAGAAAGTTGATCCCCTACATCCTAAGTTCGGTTCCATCTTAGAATTCTGGCAGGATGGTATAGGAAGTGATCTCAGAACCGTGACTTTCAAGAGACAAATTGCGACCCTAGCTTTGGTTCTACTGCTTTATAATGGTTTTCCAGTGTCTCAGGACCCTCACATTCTCTGATTTCTGAAGGGGGTGTCGTTTAGGAGTCCTCCAACGAAGCACAGGTTTCCAACCTGGAGACTAAACACTGTTCTTACTGCACTCACAAAAGGGCCATTAGAACCAATAAAGTAAATTTCTCTAAAGTTTCTAAGAATGAAGGTCTTGTTCTTGGTAGCTATAACCTCTGCTAGGAGGATCTCAGGGTTGGGGGCACTGTCCATTTAGTCGGATCTTTGTGTGTTTCATAGAGACAGGGTAGTCCTCAGAACAGATCCTGCCTTTTGCACCAAAGTAAATACAGCGTTCCACAGATCTCAAGAGATTTGCCTACCATCCTTCTCTCCAAATCCAATTCATCCAAAGGAGAAAACGTGGCACACCTTAGATGTGAGATGGGCCCTTATAAATGCTATATTCTCAGGACAGCTCCGTTCAGATGTACAGAGGCCATGTTCGTCAATATATCTCCTCCTCATACAGGGAGAAAAATGTCCAACTCAGCCATAAGTTCCACAATTA
>NW_015182133.1:0-802 GCF_001447785.1 Gekko japonicus
AGCCAGCCAGCCAGCCAGCCATGCCTTAGTTGGGCCCCAGGGCTCTTTTTGTAGGAACTCATTAGCATAATAGGCCACACCCAACAACAGAAACTCATTAGCATATCCAGTCACACCCATGAGAGCATAGCTCATTAGCATATTAGGCCACACCCCCTTGTTACCAGAAGTGTGGTCATCCAGCCACACCCACCTTTTGTTTCTTATTCTGTTTACCTTGTTTGTTGTCAAAACCCAGGGCTTTTTTGGAGCAGGAACTCCTTTGCATGTTAGGCCGCACACCCCTAATGTAGCCAATCCTAATGAGCTTCTGCTGTTGGGTGTGGCCTATTATGCTAATGAGTTCCTGCTGGGCGTGGTCAACTTGGGAGCCAGCCGGAACTCCGTTCCTTTGCGTTCCTGTCCCAAAATAGCCCTGGTTACACCCAGATTGGGCCACACTCACACATCCCACTTGAGGCTGCCTTGGAAGAATGCCCAAATGTGGCTGGTGTGGTTTTAACTAAGGGCAGGCTGCCTTGTGGCCTGGTTCTGACAGATTTTGAGACTTCAGTGTGGTTTCCATTTGCTTCCCTGGCCCAATGCAAAGTGCTGGTGTTGCCCTTTAAAGCCCTAAACGGACCGGGGTCAGATCCCTCAAGGACTGCCTTCTCCGTCCCAGCAGACTCTCCCTGCACCTTGCGATCTCAGCTCAGAGGTTGGGCTTCACATGCCTCCGCTGCCTGAAGAACACAGAACGAGGCCTTCTCGACAATGGCACGGAGACCGTGGAACTCCTTGCCATAGGGGGCTCCCTCTCTGT
>NW_015182134.1:0-784 GCF_001447785.1 Gekko japonicus
CCAAAGCTACTTTGTCTTACTTTCATTCTAAGTACATTATGTAGACGTATTGACAATTATCATCACAGCAACAATAACAAAAAGCTGATGTTGTCATAGGAAAGATTCTTAAAAAAATTAATCATACTGAAGGAAATGTGATGACCCCTATGCATTTCACACATGGCTTCTTCAGGGGATCTGAGAGTGTGACCATCTGTAAAAACCTTTCTTGCCATAACTGACGTTTCAGACTGCAGAACAAATCTGACCTGGACACTCTTCTAGAGATCCAGACTGACTTCCTATGATTGCTCCAGTGGTACAAACATCGTGTTCTTTAACCCATAAGCCTTATAAAGTCCCCACATTTATCTTCCATCTTCTATCTCCAGGATAGGATCCTTAATGCCCCCCCCCAGTATACCCTTTGAGGGAGGGTGGCATGGTATAGCCCAGTCTCGTGAGATCTTGGAAGCTAAGCAGGGTCAGTACTTGGAAGGGACACCACTAAGGAAGACTCTGCAGAGGAAGGCCATGGCAAACCACCTCTGCTTAATCACTTGCATTGAAAGCCTCTTTCTGGGGTCTCCATAAATTGACTGTACTTGATGGCACTTTACGCATACGTGGTACATCCTTTCCCTTTGGGGGGAAGGGGCCGTGGACTAATGACAGAGCATTTGCTTTGCGTGCAGAAGTCCTGGGTTTAATCCCCAGTATCTCCAGTTAAAAGAATTAGGTAACAGGTGATATAGAAGACCTCCGTTTGAGATCCTGGAGGGCTGCTGCCAGTCAGAGCAGA
>NW_015182135.1:0-778 GCF_001447785.1 Gekko japonicus
GATCCTTGGCGGTGCGACAGGCCACCTCTTGCACGTGGACCGGTTGGCCGCTCATCCACCGTCTAGCAGCGCCTCGCCTTGCCTCATCGCATCTCGCCCCGTCTAGCTCGGCTGTTCGCTAGACTGCCAGCGCCGTCTCTCTCGTTCTCTCTGCAACAAGCGACCAAGCCTCGCCTCGGCAACTCTCACCAACCGATCAACCGGCCCAGCGCTTAAGGATGTCGGAGACCAACGCCCACCCTGCGTCCACCCCTTCGACTTCCTCCGCTTCGGGGATGGCCGCGGCTGCAGCCACAGGAACCTCCCACGAGGGCATCGCCCCTTTCAACTTGGCTCAACTAGAATGCTGGACCACGTGGGTGATGATTCTCAAGAACTATCTCGCGTGCTTGCAGGTAACCGACGCAGGGATGAAGAGGTCCCATCTCATACGTCTTTGTGGGATGGATACCCTCATCCTCTTGCAGAACCTGATCTCGCCCAAGGAGGTGGAGGCGGAGAGTTTCGAGAATCTCATCAAGGCCCTCACGGATCATCTCGCCCCGAAGCCCACCAAGTTCGCGGCGCGCATGGATTTTTGCGCAAAAGTCCAAGCCCCGGGGAAAAAGGCGGCAGATTTCCTCGCCAGCCTGTGAAAGGCCGCCACGCAATGCAACTTCCCCAACTTGGAAGACACATTACTAACCCAATTCCTGGTGGGCCTTCGAGAGGCAAAGTTGAGAAGACGCCTAATCAGGGAGGATGACCTAACGCTGGCCCAGGCCTTAAAGGATGCGGC
>NW_015182136.1:0-773 GCF_001447785.1 Gekko japonicus
TTCCGAGATCTGACAAGATCGGGCTATTCAGGTCAGGGCTTGCTAACTGGAGTGGTAAGATTCATGCCAGTGGGGCTCACTTTCAAGGAGACACCCCATAGGACCCTGCTGCCCATCTCACCCAGAACTTTTCTCTTGGCTTCCAGGTACGAATCGCTTCTGAGGGCATTAATGGAACTGTTGGTGGGAGCACAACTGGGACCCTCCTTTATGTGGACACAATGCTTTCTCATCCGCTCTTTGAAGGCATTTTGATGAGAGACGATTTCAAGGTGAGAGGTGCTGATCTCTGCATTATATATAAACAGCTGTTCTCATTCCCAGCTGAGGATTGCTTTCAGTTCCTCTTGAATAATGAAATCTTGCTTGTCAAACAGTTGTGAGACTGCCACAGGGACGTATTGGCCAGTGCCTTGGACATTGTCTCTACCTGGGATGATGCCTAGGACATCGGCACATATAAAAAGGCTTATATGATAATGGCTTAGATCCACTGGAGATTTTCTGTGAGAGGGATTTGTGCTTGTGGGGTGCAACTTTCTTGCCCCCCCCCCACCAGCAGCCTGAAATTCTCCCTGACTAAATCCTCCCTGACTCCAGGGTTTCAGAGGGTATTTCCGGCTGGTGTAGCAAGGTAGAGGTGGGAAAATTGCAGCCCATGAACGCAAATCCCTCTGCCCGCAGAAAACTTGTGGATCTAAGCAACTATTTCTACAATAATGGAGTCTCTGAGAAATGTTATTTTCCTAAAAGCATTAATTTTGGCCCCTAAA
>NW_015182137.1:0-775 GCF_001447785.1 Gekko japonicus
GGGCAGGGAAATTAACCCAAAACGGCAGTTCTAAATAAGTCTATGGGATCTTACTCAACGGGACTTAATCCCAAGAAGTGCAAGATTTGAGTTCAGTAGCACCGTAGGTACCAATAAGCTGTATCTGACAAAGGGAGCTTTGATACTCAAAAGCTTGTGCCCTGGAAATCTTGGTCTTTAATGTGCCAATGGATATGGATCTTGCTCTTTTCTACTGCAGAAGAATGTTAGCTATCCACGTGAAACAATCCCCAGAGCACCAGAGTCGCACTTACCTGTAACTCCTGTGCATCAACGTCTTCTGTGCAGACACACATAGGGACTGTGCCCACGCAGGCTAGCTGCGGATAAAAGATATCTAAGGGCAACACACACCCCTCTGGAGCTGACACACAATGGTGTTTCCCACCCAAACTGTCACATGCTCCAGAGGCGGGTGCCTCCTTTCCCCTCAGTTCCTGCCAAGCCACCGTGAACAAAATACACTAGTACAGAATGACCATGTGAGGCCTCACTGCGGGCAGGAGGGAGGGAATATGTGTCTGCACAGAAGACATCAATGAACAACAGTTACAGGTAAGTACAACTCTGTTTTCACCTTCCGTCTTCAGTGCAGCCCCACATTGGGACATTAGCAAGATACTCACCAAAGGAGGCCTTATCTACTCAGAATTGTCTTGTTCTCTCAATATAATACAATAGAGCCCTCCTGACGTCCAGAGTATGAAGGCCCTTCTCAGCCTTAGTGTTATGTCTTAACGTAATAAAGACATGA
>NW_015182138.1:0-781 GCF_001447785.1 Gekko japonicus
TGGCAAAGCATAGTTACCCAACCATGTTAAATGGCTGCTGTCTACAATTAAGCTTTGGCGTAATATACTTTATTAGCATAAGCCAAGTAGTGCTTGGTACTACTTGCCAGATCCAACTTGGAAAATATCTGAGAACTTTGGGGGTGGAGCCAGGAGACTTTTGTGATAATGTGTCTTGTGATGTCACTTCAAGGCCAAAGGCCAAGTGATGTCACTCCCCAAGCTACACCCCTTCCTGTGATGTAATCCTAGTCCAAATGCATGGCTAGGATCCAGAGAGCTAAATTACACATCTCCAAGTGTTTTGTTATACAGGATGCTTCCTTTAAAACCAGCACACCTGAGTCCACCCCAAAATCTCCAGGTGTATCCCAACTCAAAGCTGGCAACACTACCATAGCTGCTGATCTCAACCGCCCCTTTAAATCTCAATATTTTTTTTTCCTTATGAAATGTTGAGAACTCCCAGGCTTGCATCCATTCATTATGATTTTTGGTATGTTATTTTCTACCTGCAGGGGAGTTTTGATTTGTTTTCATACATAGGGTCCATTCATTCATGTGCCCCCTCATCTGTAGTCTACAATGGGCCTAACACAGGTTAACTGCCTCATCCACCACCTGTGAGAGTGACACCTTACAGACCCCATGGCTTCAATTCTGCACCCTGAAAAGCTGGATTTTGCAGCCTGAATTATTCAAATCGCCCAAATAAGTATCTTTACTTATTTTGCTTAATATGCAGATCCTGTAGAATCCCGTAGAAAAAATGGTGTGGCCT
>NW_015182139.1:0-762 GCF_001447785.1 Gekko japonicus
CCCTGCAGGTAGCAGCCATTTTGAAGCAGCTACGACCATCATTTTGTGGGAACTCTCAATATTTTGTGATTAGACCCACGCCAAGACCACTTTTTTTGGTGACGCTAACTACCATCTCCCAACATTTTAAAAACTGCTTATAAGTTCAAAATGGAGATCCTGCTTGTTTTTTTTTAATTAATTGAGCACCAAGCCTCTAATCAGCAGGCAATTAAAAAAAACACATGCATGCCAGGAATGAGCTAAAATATTCAAGTCTTCACTAGACAGAAAGTTCAGAAAAACAAACAAGCATTTTTTAACCCAGCTAATTAATCTAGATACTGTCAGGTTTTATTTCAGACTTCATGTTTAAACAAATTGTAGTTCTCTTCACTACTCTACAATGAATTGGAGAAGTTATATTTTCCTTCATTCTTCAGGACAGGCTTCCTGAGACAGGAAAAATTAGCAGAACCGCACCTTAAAAGTAGTCATGGGAGATGTTAACCCCCCTTCTAACCCCTGCCATGAATTGCTGACTCCACTCCACAGGGATCAATACCAAAATTAAAAGGCCTCCAAATGGTATAGACAAGAACAGCATGTCTTGGTCAAAAAAAGATTGATAAATCTACATGGTCAAGAAATTAAGTGCTACTGGATTTCTTGTGAGTTTTCCTTCTGGACAAGCATGCATGACTATAAACACAGTTAACATGCATTCATAAATGAGTTATTAATAACATCATAATGAAAATGAACCTAGCAGTTCGAAAGCAA
>NW_015182140.1:0-706 GCF_001447785.1 Gekko japonicus
CAGCGCAGCAATTTTTACCACAGCGCAGGAGCAAGTGGTTCCCTTTCCAATAGTCATGCTGCACAAATCCATTTGGTCAGGCAGCAAAGAAACACGGCAGTATGATTTGTGTTTTCTAATCTGGACTGGCCGCACCTCCCCTCAGCAGGAGTTTGCTTCCCCTATGAAAGGGGGCGCTGTTGCCCTGCCCGGCAGTCCTCTGCCTCGTGCTGCTGGAGATACCCTGGCCCAGAAGGTGGCTTCTGCTGCTTTACAAAGTGCCTGTGTGTGCCTGTGAGCTAGCAAGGTTAGTTGGCATTGGGAGAAGGTGGGGGGGGGAGCCAGCCTCAGCAGCGTGCTGGAGGTGATCGGGTGGCTTGTGCTGCTTTGCAAAGTGACTCTGTGTTGTCTCTGAGCTGGCAGGGTGAGTTGGAGAAGGGGAGGGGGAGCTGTCCTCAGCAGCATGCTGGAGATGATTGGGTGGCTTCTGCTGCTTTGCAAAGTGACTCTGTGTTGTCTCTGAGCCGGCAGGGTGAATTGGAGAATATGGGGGGGTGGCATCCTCAGCAGCATGCTGGAGACGATTGGGTGGCTTCTGCTGCTTTGCAAAGTGACTCTGTGTTGTCTCTGAGCCGGCAGGGTGAGTTGGAGAAGGTGGGGGGGAGGCATCCTCAGAAGCATGCTGGCAGAGCAGAAGTCCCCTTGAGGAGGTTAGCTGGAGAAGGTG
>NW_015182141.1:0-780 GCF_001447785.1 Gekko japonicus
GCTGCTTGTGGGAAATTGGTCAGGGACTGTAATGTGAGAGGAAAGGGAGCTTAAGCCTTCACACACACCTGGGCACCATTTCCTTACATGAAATGCCCCCTGCGGTGGTTGGGGGGGAATGTGTCTGTACTGAGACACACATCTTTCCTCAGTGGGTCAAACAGCAACTCCCTGGGGCTGTTCCAGGCCAGAAAAATAGCATGGCCCTCCATCTTCCCACCTCTCACTCAAAGGGGGAATTAACTTCCAAGCTTGGAACTTCCCGAGGATAGCTTTTGGGGTGCCCTCCTCCGGGTAGAACCTGGAGTTCTCCCAGAATTACAACTGACCTCCAGACTGTACAGAACTGTTCCCCTGGAGAAGATGGCAACTTCAGAGGGCAAACTCTGGTAGACCATTGATTCTTTCTGGGTAACTTCCTTCCCCAAATCCCCCCTTTCATGGCCTCTACCCCCAAATCTCCAGGAGTTTACCGAGGTGAGGGTGGGCAACCTCAGGCATGACAGCTTTGTCATGCCCTAGAGATGTTAAATTTGCGGTGACCAGGACCAGGGCATTTTCGGTGGCGGCTCCTACCTGGTGGAAGGAGCTCCCGGAAGAGATCCGGGCCGGGACCTTTCTCAGTTCCGCAGGGCCTGCAAGATGGAGCTCTTCTGCCAGGCCTTTAAGTAGGAGCCGCCGCCACCACCATTCCACCTCCGCCTCCTGTGCACTGCCGTATTACCATCACGATTGTTTGGTCCGTACAGGAGGAGCGAGGTGCCTGGGCACGGATTGGAT
>NW_015182142.1:0-758 GCF_001447785.1 Gekko japonicus
TTTGGCATTAGTAAAGTCTGTACCTTTTTTATTTTCGTCAGATTGTGATGTGGGGCAGATCGACCATCTTTCCCCATAAACTGCCACTAGGATCCGTTCAGTAGCTCATCATGGGGGTTCAAAGAAGGGGGGTGACTGTCAGAGCTCCGAAGTTAGGCAGCCATTTTCTTCACGTGGCGCCATGCCCCCCCCCAATTTATTTCAATATGAGCTTTAGTCTTTAAAATGCCAATAGATTTTTTGGTTTTGTTGCTACAAGCAACTAACATGAGTACCCATTGCAACTGAGATGAATAGACGACATGCTCAACCATTGGGTAAGATAATAGGAAAATACATAGAACTTGAGAGGTGCTGTACTGTATTCACATTGGGGCTATCAGGAAAGTGGAGACAGACTCACAGTACCTCACTATTAAAATGAATCTGCAGTAACAAAGATGCTCACCTAATTACTCTTCATGTCTCATATTAGCAAGTTAGTGCATAGTATTTGAGGTACTACAAGATGAAGCTGTATTAGCAGGTTCCCAAACAAAAAGATAGCAGAGCCCAGTCAACCAGCACCCAACTCTTCCCATTTCAAACACACCCAGCATATAAGCCAAACATCCCAATTTAACCAAGAACAGTCCAATCTTCTGCACGCTGCTCCTGGTAAATTCTCTGGCTCTAGATTGCTCTCATCTTTGCCTTTGGAAGATAGCTTAGTAAAATATTGGTGCAAGTTTTTTTCATTTCATTTCATCTTTCTTGCA
>NW_015182143.1:0-778 GCF_001447785.1 Gekko japonicus
GGGGCCCCAAGGAGCTGTGCAGGCCTGTACATTATGCCACCTATACCAGCTAATACAAGGCAGGATAAAGGTTTTCAGTGGGAAAAACGGAAGCTGCATTCCATGGCTTCTCTGTAATACGAATGAGCCTTGGAAATCCTTGGTCTTGCACATTTCCCACCTTTTTTCCCCTGGTGTGCTACACCAGAAATGAAGACTTCTTGCTTTCCTCTACCGCTCTAAACCAGGATCAAACTGTGGCTGTGAATTCCAGCTTGCCGGTAAAAAACGAATTGCAGTTTGTCAAAGTGCCCCATTTGGACCTCATGGCAAATTGTGGTTCGTTCCTAAACCAGGAAGTCTTCGCTCTCAGCACATCACACCATGGGAGGAGGAAGGGGAGGAGCATCTGCGTCCCAGGCCTTCTGAAGCTTCTTCATGAACCAAACCATGGGTGGCCTGGTCTTCTGAATGCAGGCAGGAGGTCCATGTTTCCACCATTTGAATTGCTGCCCCAACCAAGCTGTTGTGTGGGGGAGTGGAAGCTACGTGGCTGAAAGAGCCCGTGTCTGGCTGTCTGGAGGAGAATCGGATACGAGTCAACAAACCCAGGTGAAAACGTAACTTATGGTTAGACTCTTTGTCTTCCTTTGCTATTTCTTCTCTGCACAGCTTTCAGTGGGCGGATGATTAGCTGTGCTCTTCTGGGTCCCTAATTGCCCTGTGGTGTTGGAGGAGAGGTTTACGGATATCATGGACAGTGGGGTTGCCAGGTCCCCTTGCCGCAATGGTGGTGTCA
>NW_015182144.1:0-780 GCF_001447785.1 Gekko japonicus
CTCTACGCTGTATCTTTTCCGCATAATTGACCTATCTTGGTGATGGACAATGTATAAATATTCTGTGTGAAGCAATGGCTCCTTGACATAAACTCATTAACTGGAAAGCCTCCAAAAAGGAAAGCAATTTGTATATCAAAATTCTAAAATATAATACACCAGAATGAATAGAACCAGTCAACATTTTTGTCAGATGGTGAATCACAAGTTTTTAAAAAGTTATAATGAGATAGATGTTTTGCACTCCATAAGTGGATGACAAAATTGTGATAACTCCCAGAAGAATAATATACATCAATAAAGAGACCAAAATAGAATGCTGTGACCAAAGGGATCATCCAGCTGGTGGCTTTTGACATTCCTTGCTCAGCATGGCAGCCAGCATGCAACTGACTGTCCAGGAAGTTTCCTAGAGAGCATTAGCCACCCTGCTTCCTGTGAAGTCCCAGGAAGCCAGCTATATAGAGTTATGAGTCAAAATTCCTGAAAGCTGGGATTAGTGGAACTGAAATCTGCCTGAAAGAAACCGTCACCATTAATTTTTTGAGATAGATATACATATATATTATCTAGTTTACCAATGTGTGATACATTTCTTACACAAAACCCTTTCTTTGCCTTTATCATCCAAACAGAAAACAGAGTTGCACTTACCTGTAACTGTTTTTCAGCAACGTCTTCTCTGCAGACACACATTGGGGACTGTGCATGTGCAAGTCAGCCCTGTGGATAGGAGTTTTAGCTTTCTTAGGAACTGGGGGGGGCACCCCTCCCCTCTGG
>NW_015182145.1:0-841 GCF_001447785.1 Gekko japonicus
CAGGTCAGAGCAGGCCCGTTCTGCCACAACATGCATCGAGGAAGGCTAATCTCCTAGGCAGGCTTGCTGGGGAGTAAGCTCTATTATAAGTGGGACTTACTTTCAAGCAGGGCTTTTTTGTAGAAAAATCCCAGCAGGAACTCATTAGCATAATAGGCCATACCCTACAGCAGAAACTCATTAGCATATTAGGCCACACCCCTGACAGCACAGCTCATTGGCATAACAGGCCACACCCCCATGTTACCAGAAGTGTGGTCATCCAGCCACACCCATCTTTTGCTTCTTATTCTGATTCTGTTTGCCTTGTTTGTTGTCAAAACCCAGGGCTTTTTTTGTAGCAGGAACTCCTTTGCATGTTAGGCCACACACCCCTAATGTAGCCAATTCTAATGAGTTTCTGCTGTTGGGTGTGGCCTGTTATGCTAATGAGCTCCTGCTGGGCGTGGCCAACTCAGGAGCCAGCCGGAACTCCTTTCCTGTGCGTTCCTGCCCAAAAATAGCCCTGGCGGTACATAGGCAACTTATGAAGTATTTTCAGCCTGGGAACACCTTCGCGAGCAGGCGCAACGTACCAGAAAAAATGGTGTTGGTAACTTCAAATTCATTCCCCCACCCCACTGTGGCCACGCCTATGGGACCCCAAGCTGCTCAGGATATTGACTAGGCACGCACCCAATCAGCACACTCCCCCACTCCAGCCACGCCCCTCCTTGGGACCCAATCACAGCCCCCCCACCCTACAAATGGTTCCAAAAAGTCTCCCTAGAATTCCAGAGGTAATGCCCATGGCAAGGAATCCTCCTTATGTCGGGCAGTAATGCTCTGTCTTCTTGGTGCT
>NW_015182146.1:0-777 GCF_001447785.1 Gekko japonicus
GTCTGATTCAGTATAAGGCAGCTTCCTCTCCAATGGCCAACCAGAAGTTATGCTGGGCAAATGCCCCACCTGACCTCACCCACTTTTAAAAACCATCTGGTAGGCACTATGAAAGGTGTCCGCAGGTGCCATGCACCTGCAGACATCATTTTGGGGAACACTGGTCTAGAAACTTACCCATAGTTTTTTTTTTTAATGGCCTCTTAGGTTCTGCATATTTTTTTTATTGGCCTCTTAAGTTCCATTGGTGCCAACACACAGTCCTCCTGTCCTTCAGCCCTAGACTTGCCCTTGCTGGTCTTGTTCTAGTGCAGGCTCTTTAAACTTCAACGTGGTCTAAGTTCTGAAAGGTTCCTACTACCTTGGGGTGCGTTCAGACGGGCAGCTAATCCCGCCAATATGCCAGTTTGAATTTTAGCCCGATCTTTTTAATCCATCGTAGCATGACCAGACATCCCCCTGGTGAATCCATTGTGGATTGTGTGGTGGGTTTTTTTTAAAAAAACTTTTTGCGCATGGGCATAGGCGTCACAGCACGTCCTTGTTGAAGGAGGCGCACGGTGAGGTTTTTAAAAAAAAACTTTGCGCATGCGCATAGACATGACAGCACATCCTTGTTGATCCGCGCATGTGTAGAGATTTTTAAAAATGGTGCCCGCTCGGGATGGTCTGACGTCAGACCACCCTGATGGGAGGATTGCACGCTGGTGGAACAATTAGATGGGTGAAAGCCCGCAGTTGTCCTGCAGTAACCAAAACCCCCAGATTTAAAGTGCT
>NW_015182147.1:0-775 GCF_001447785.1 Gekko japonicus
CTGCATCCAACTGGTCGATCCAACTAATTCTCAATTTTCCCCAGCAACGTCGAGAGGATGCCCAACCCAGTCCGAAAAATAGCACGGCCGTGAGAGTTTGGCATAACGCTTGCTGCCAAATGGTGGACGGATCCCACCAGAAAACAGACTCCAGCAAATTGTGTGCGAACTGCGGAAGCGTAGCCTGGCCACGGTCGGGCACCTGGGACTGAGCACCCATGATTGGGAATAGGGGGTAGTGCTCGCTCGTGGTTATCTTCTAGCGTGGTATCCGGGGCTCCTAAAGCGGCTCACTCGGATCCAGCTACAAGTATAGCCTCGGCGATGCAACTAGTATGGGCAAAAGGGGTTTTCCTTTGCTGGTGAGGATTTTCTGAGTTCAAGAGTGCTGCCCTTTCTCATGGTTTATCCAGAAACCATGGACAATGTGGCCTCCTCTGGCAACCACCGCGGGTGACCCCAGATTCAGTCACACTACCCGTTTAGATCCCTGGCAATTATGCGTTCAGAGATCAAGGTCTTATCTGGGGTATTTCAACCCCAGGTAGCCTGTATTTATTTCACTGGTTTTGCGGAGAGGGAAGAGCGACTTCCTTCCAGGATCAACCAGAACCTGGACCGTAGTCCTGAATTTTAAGATGGGTTTTGGAATTCCGGGGTGATCAGTCCCGTTTTTTTTCCCTGGCGGACCCAACCGCGCCAGTTATTTTGAGGTTCCTTTTTGGAGGCTTCCGCTCCTAGGGGCGGGACGGCTACAGATCACGGTCTGTGCCAC
>NW_015182148.1:0-817 GCF_001447785.1 Gekko japonicus
TGAGTGAATTTTTCTCCCCAAAAAAGTTAGATAGAAATGTGTTTTCTATTAAAATAAATAAAAAAGAATAGAAAATAAGCCCAAGAAGAATGAATACATATTATGGCCCATATCATATGTCTATGTGCATCCCTAGTTTTTAGTACTAAGGCTTAACCCTGGAATGCATGGTCAGAATTCATCCTGTATCAGGTCCAAAGTTCATTTTCCTCACCATTAATTAGTAAGAGTCTTTAGATATCTGGAGGAGCTGCGGTGGCTCAAGTGGTTAAGACGCTGAACTGCAGGCTGTGGAAGGTCAGTAGTTCAGCAGTTTGAGACCCGAGTTGCCGCATGATGGAGTGAGCTCCCGTCTCTAGTTCCAGCTCCTGCCAACCTAGCAGTTCGAAAGCAAGAAATTGCAAGTAGATAAATAGGGACCTTCGGTGGGAAGGTAACAGCGTTCCATGCGCCTTGGTGTTTAGTCATGCCGGCCATATGACCACGGAAACATCTTCAGACAGTGCTGGCTCTTCAGCTTTGGAAGGGCTTCCACCTAAGAGGCTGGTATTTTCAGACAGACTTCAGCTGAAGTAGATCTATTTTTCTGTAAACAAAGTACTGCTATTTGGTCATCCAAATTTTAAAGGCTGGAGTTGTAATTTGCTTGCAAGGGCAAGCTTTTATTATTTACAAGTGGGAACCAACAAATACTTGCAGGAGGAAGCCCCCTCCCATACTATATCCTCTTTCACTTCCCTGAAAACTCCTATTGTCCTGCTTCATTCTCTGTTTCCCAGACCGATATTTTAGGAATCAGTGAGCTAAAGTGGACAGG
>NW_015182149.1:0-768 GCF_001447785.1 Gekko japonicus
CACTCCCAGAAAAACTAGCCTCTGCACTGGGCCTTCAGTCTTTCCATGGGCTGGAGGAACCCCCAGCTCCAGGGCCAAATTCTGAAACCCTTCAAGGAGCTGAATGCATCTACCTGTTCCTCGAGGACCCACAAAAAGGAAATCATCTAAGTAATGTGCAACATCCTGAAGGCCCGTTTTAGCATGCAGGGCCCATTCCAGGAATGAACTGACACAGAACATCCCATGGGCAAAGCCATATCCATGAAGAACAGGCCATCAAAAGAGAAACCCAACAGCTCGAAATCATCTGGATGCACAGAGAGGAGGCGAAATGCAGAAGAGGAGGCAAAATGCAGATTTACTATCACACTTCACCAACTCCGCCCCTCAACCACTGCACCTTACAACACGAACTGCTTGGTCAAAGGAGGTGTACCTCACCGTGCACAGATAATCCGGAATGGCATCATTAACTGATTCACCTCGTGGATATGAAAGGTGGTGAATTAAGCAAAATTCACCAGCTGCCTTTTTAGGCACAATCCCCAGAGGTGAAACTCTCAAATTAGGAAGCGGTGGCGAAGAAAATGGGCCCAAAACACAGCCCTCCTCCAATTCATTGTCAATCTTTTTCTTCACCACCGACTCCATGCCCTTAACTGATTTAATATTAGAGGCCGTAAACGGGGCCCTAATTCCTTGAAAAGGTATATGAAAACCAACACTGAAACCCTCTAACAAATAAACTCGGTCTGCCTCCCTAGGGTACCTCCACAGCCAGGCTTC
>NW_015182150.1:0-753 GCF_001447785.1 Gekko japonicus
GGGACTAAAGATTAACCACAATAAAACCACTGTCTACCCTATAAATATTTTAAACCAAACCAAGCTAGAAATCCAAAACTCTTACAAATTCCAATGGACAACTTCAACGCTTGAATATCTAGGAATCCAAATCCCACTTAATCTTAATGATCTTTTGAAAGTTAATTATCACAATTTGCACACTAAAATTAAAAAGCTCATTTTTACGTGGAATAATAACTTTTTCTCCTGGTGCGATAGAATCAATATAATGAGGTCATATATTCTATCTAAATACCTTTATTTGTTTCACACATTGCCCCTATTTGTAAATAAGCAGCAACTCAAAAAATGGCAAAAAGATATAAATCAACTCTTATGGCAGGCTAAACCTCCTCGTATTAAGCATAACATTCTGAGAAGACCAAAAATAAAAGGAGGACTTGCTGTTCCTGACTTATTGCATTACTATGCAGCTACTAACTTAGCAACTCTATTGCGCATGTATCATGAGGATACTGCTCCACAATGGAAATATATTGAATCTCCACATAAAAACAACATACAAGAACTACTTTGGAAACGTGATAGTAAAGAAGCTTTAAGTGTAATTTCCAATCCCTTCCTGAGAACTACTATTAAATTATGGTATTATTTCAGAAATAAACTTTCCTCTACAAACTCTAAACTTAGCACATTCACAGGCCAATCTTGGTTCTCACCGGCCAAGGATACAAACACTTATCTTTCTTGGAGAGAAGCTAAAATCACAAG
>NW_015182151.1:0-758 GCF_001447785.1 Gekko japonicus
AGTATTCCAGGGTTATCCAGTCAGCTTCACGGAGGTGCAGAGTTTTGAATCTGGATCCCCCAGATCCTGGTCCAGGACTCTAACCACTACAACTATGCTGGCCATTGTACATTGTTAATTGCTAATGTCCTAATGGTAGCTGGCACTATCATGAATACAGCTTTGCTCACTAGATGTGGAAGAACCACGTAATGGGTGCTTTCACACACACTAAATAACACACTTTCAATCCACTTTCTTTCTCTCCCCCCCCCAATTTTTTTGGGGGTGCCCATGCCTGGAAGTCATGACGACTTCTCATGACTCCTACTGGGGCATGGAGGACGTTCAAAGAAGTGGATTGGTAGCCTGCCTCTGCCTCCTGGCCCTGGTATTCTCTGGCCATCTCCCATCCAAATCAATGCTCCCTCTAAGCTGTGGAGTCTTGTGAGCAAAAATTCTACATTGTAAGCTGCTGGCATTAGTTTCACAGTGACTCCTCCACTGGAGGGTTCTCAATTTTCATGCATATCCGCTTAGGAAGTGCCAGCCTCCACCAGCAGTTCCACAAGCTGACTTGCTTACAGAAGTCGATGATTTTGAAATAGGGGACTTTGCCAGGTACAAATGCCACCCTGGCTACACCTTGGTTGGAAATGACATGATGTTCTGTAAGTTAAAAAAACAACTCCAATTTGAGGGTTCCCCTCCATTTTGTGAAGTACAATGCCCAGCAAATGAAGTCCGTATGGATTCATCTGGAGTAATTCTCAGTCCAG
>NW_015182152.1:0-763 GCF_001447785.1 Gekko japonicus
GGAAGCAATTGATGTTAACACCGTGCTCCGGAATGCCCGGTGTCGTTTCGACGTTCCTTCTTCTGAACAAGATTCTATCCACAAATAAACATTTACAGCAAGATTTTTCTTCCTTAAAAACCACTTCTGTTTATTTGAAACTGACTGTATTTTTTATATTTCAACCCTGTAAAAAAAGCATATCACCTTAACTTATTTAAATAACATATATTTTCTGATTTCTGCAGTACTGTATTATTTAGTTTAGCGCACTTATCACAGTAATAATCCCACTGTAGTGTAATATCCATATACTGTGTACTATACTCTGTTTGCTTAACCTCCAGGTGGTGACTGGAGGCCTCCCGGAATTATAACTGCGCTCCAGACTACAGAGATGGGTTTCCCTGCGGAAGAAATGGCAGCTCTGGAGGGTGAATTCTGTGTAGGGTTGCCAGCTCTGGATTGGGAAATACCTGGTGATTTGGGGGGTGGAGTTTGGGGCAGAGGGAACTTCAATGGGGTATAGTGCCAGAGAGTCCACCTTCCAGTGTGGCCATTTTCTCCAGGTGAACTGATCTCTGTCACCTGGAGAACAGCTATAATCCTAGGAGACCTCCAGCCACCACCTGGATATTGGCAACCCTAACTCTATGGAACCACATCCCTGCTGAGTACCATCCTCAGGCTCCGCCCCCAACTCCCCAGGAATTTCCCAACCTGGAACTGGCAACCCTAGGTCTGGATGATCCTGCAATAATAATTATTATTATTATCGTATGGC
>NW_015182153.1:0-783 GCF_001447785.1 Gekko japonicus
CAGCTGTAGACTTCAGACGTGTTCCGGACGGCATTTAAATATGTTAAAACATCGAGAAACATTAAAACGCTAATCAAGTTAAAGCCAAACCATGTGCAAACAAGTGCTAGCAAACGTAGTACTAATAAATGGTGGCGGTGGCGTAGTCAGAGTACCACCCCAGTCTGAGTTCTTGCCAGGCTCTAAGGTATTGAGTTGGTGCTGATGTTAGGAGGCCAGGGTCCCGATGTTAAGATGTTATTTGTTTGCTATTGATATTTCGTTCCCCCAGCCGCCCTGCTGGGAGCAGCACCGTATGTGTGAAAGAGCCGCATGCGACTCCTGAGCCACAGTTTGGCCACCCCTGCCTTAGTGTTTCGTACGGTGCCAACTCTTTAGCTTTAAATAAATAAATAGCTCTAAATAAACATCCCACTCGTGGGATAGGGCGGGGTATCAATTTAATAATAATAATAGTAGTAGTAGTAGTAGTAGTAGTAGTAATAGTAGTAGTAGTAGTAGTAGTAGTAGTAGTAGTAACAATAGTCATCAGCTCATCACCATAAAAACAACCTGGCATTTATATAGCACATTAAGTTAAAAGTGCTTCACATATATTATCAAAGTAATCGGTAAAACTGCCCTATAAGGTTGAGACTGGTATCATTAGCCCTATACTACAGATAGGGGAACTGAGGAAGAGAAGCCATGACTTGCTTAAAGCCACTGGGTGAGTTTGAGCCAGATATGTGATCTGAACAGTTCATTTCTCAGTATGGCCTAATATGCTAATGAGCGGCACTG
>NW_015182154.1:0-766 GCF_001447785.1 Gekko japonicus
TGTAAAGGTGGTGTGCCTCTCAAGGCAATCACTATATGAAGACTCCATATGCAGAGGTAGTGTATCTCTGAATGGCAGAAACCTACAGCAAGAGGAGAACTATTGTCTTCTGGCCCAGCTTGTAAGCTTGCTGGAGTTCTCTTATGCACAACTGTTGGGAACCAGTTGCTGGACTTTGGTGCTTCGTTAGCCTGATGGATTGGGTTCCCGTATATACCTTATCCATGCCCTTTGGAGTTTTCTTGTAATTTCTGTACCTAATTTAGCATTCCAAAAGCTTCACCAAGGTGGGTATAAATGAATTCTTCCTCACCTTGCAGAGTTCGTGACACTCACCGCCCCAGCCAATGCCATCCTGGAGGCTGTGGATTTCTTTTTCAAGCGCAGTCTGGTGAGAGCTGTTCTAATAGAGCAGGGTATGAGCTGCCGGTCAGCTGCACTGGAAACATAACACATTCCCAATATATTTCATAATTATCTCGTCCCCACCACCACCACAGAAGCAAACAAGGAGAGGATGCATACTAGGACCCAAGGTGCCCTGGCCAGAACCTTGCTGTGAAGCTGTGTTGGGCCTGAACCCCAATACCTTGATCCATCAATTAGATGCAGGAGTTCTAGGAGTTGTGTGAGCCTTGTACATGTATTAACTGCTTCACCGAGTTACCCCTTCCATATTGAAGCAAGTGAGAAAGTGGCACACTGTGCATCTGTCCTGCATTGAGCGGGGGGTTTAGCTAGATGTCCTGTATGACCCCTTCCAACT
>NW_015182155.1:0-756 GCF_001447785.1 Gekko japonicus
ATATATGCTGATGGGGTCTGAATTGGCTGCGCCTGAGAGGGAAAGACATGTTGGGGTTGTTGTGAACAGCTCAATTAACATGTCAAATCTGCATGCAGCAGCAGCAAAAAAGGCAAATTTCATGCTGGGAATTAGTAGGAAAGGAATTGAAAATAAATGGCCAATCCTGTAATGTCCCTATATAGATCTATATTGAGACCAAATTTGGAGTGCAGTTTTGGTCCCACCATATTCCAAAAAGGATATTGCAGAGCTGGGAAAACTACAGAAGAAGGTAAACAAGATGGTTATGGGGCTGGAGCGGCTTCCTATGATGAATGGCTAAAGAGTCTGGGGCTCTTCGGTTTAGAAATGAATTGCATAGTGGAGACATGATAGAAATTTATAAAATTCTGCATTGGGAAAATGGATACATAGAACTCCCCCTCTCCCAATACTGGAGGCATCCAGTGAAGCTGATGTGCAATAGACTAAGGATAGACAAAAGAAAATATGAGCAATTACTGTAGAATTCACTGCCAGAGGATGTATTGGTGGCTACAAGCATAGATGGCTTTAAAGGGGGTTAGACAGTTTCATGGAGAATACGTCACTCAATGGCTACTAGCTGTCGTGAGTAAAAAGAACCTCCATATACAGTGCCAGCAAACCTCTGAATACTAGTGCTTGGAGGCAGCATCAGGGGAAGGCATTGCCCTCTGTGCCATATTTGTTGGCCCTCAAGAGGAGCTGGTTGACTGATGTGTGAGAAAGAAG
>NW_015182156.1:0-728 GCF_001447785.1 Gekko japonicus
AACAGCTTGATTCAAAAACAAGAGATTCTTGAACTGTTATTTTCCTCAGTAAGTATTAAGAGGTTAGCTGTGTTCTTGTGGGGTTTTTTCTTTTTCTTTCCTGTTTTTTGTTGCCGTAATGGGTCAGAACTTGTTTTCTTTCCCATGCAAAGCCTAAATGGAGAGTGAGGAAAGTATGAAATTGAGAGTTTTTTGCAATAAGATGAGCTTTTTAACTTTTTTCTTTCCTGCCATTTCCTACTGAGAGAGAGAGAGAAGAAAAGAAAAGCTACCCTGAGCCATGTTTGCCTCCGTGGGACAGGGGGAAATGAGTTCCTGTACGTTTTTGCCATTGGAAGCAAAAGTAGCTTAAGTTGGCTTTTTTTCCTCCAGTGTTAAACAAAGGCAGAGAAAAGTCTTAGAGCCAAACTAGACGTGATGGTGGCTTTGGGGTCGGCTCCCCCACAGCTGTTTTGCCACTTTAAAAGGTATAGGGAGAGGAAACAAGATTGACTGTTGCCACCGCACCATTGGCCTGGTCAGGATTGGGCCCTTGCAACATTTTTTAATGTTCTAAATGCTGTTTAAAATGTTTTTAATGGCATTGGCACCCATGTGTTATCCCTGTGGCTGCTGTCACATTTAGTTTGGCTTTCAAAGAGCTCCCTCCCCCAATCATTCTGTTTTGGCAAGAAAATCAGCACCAAGAAATGCATTCTGAAAAGGGGGTAAAGGTAAAGGTTCCCTTG
>NW_015182157.1:0-754 GCF_001447785.1 Gekko japonicus
ATAATATTCAAACAGACAAAGCTACAATACGGCCCTTTAACAGACGATATAGGACCAAAAGAAAACATACTTCAGCATCTCAAGATACTGCCAAAGTGAAAGATTCTCCTGTAATGTACCTCCACTTTCTGCAACTCCTCTGACTGAACTGACTTCTGCACCTTGAGATGTAAAATGTGTTGCATAGTCCAGCAACACCTGTGATCTAGTCTAATTCTACTGGAAACAAAAAGACAAAATGATGTTAGTGCCATCCATATTTGGGGCTTGGTGAGCAAAGCAGATGAGGTACATTACCAAAGACTGACAAATTTGAACCAACTGAAAAATGACACTTTGGGGGATTCTAGAGCCTTTGGAATAGGTTCCTGAGTGAAAAGTAATGGTGGATTGGGTCCCATGAAAATAATCTTTGCTGGTTTTTCCTTGCAGTGTGAAGATGCTAGAATATATGGGATGTGTTCTTCTAGGTTCCACTTTTAATTCATATGGGCCAAACATGAGTCTTAACAAGAAACACCATCATAGAAACCAAATGTGTGACCTAGAACATGGCCCAGATTCCCTTGAATCCTTTATGTCAGAAGCACGGTTGTTAGTTGGCAATCAAATTGATATTGAATGAATGCTGTAAAGGTAGAAAAGCTGGGAACTACTGCTTTGTATAATTCAAATGCATAATTTAACATAACGGTACATTTATCAGGGAATGCTAAGGAAGGTTCAGTCCTTGGATGGGAAGCCACCAAGGAAG
>NW_015182158.1:0-737 GCF_001447785.1 Gekko japonicus
GCGTGGACCACCAAATTAGCACAAAGGAGCCAGGCTGAAAGATGGCATGGGGCTCTGAACATCTACAGGAATCAGAGGCCCCCAAGTTGAGCGGACGCATCTTACCCTCCCCCACGTCCCCCTCTCCCTGAAGAAGGAGAAACAGGAAAGAACAATCCGGTCTGTGCATGTGCTGAGCAGCCTCTCGGAAGAGACGGAGCTCCTCCCTGGGGTTCTGAGGCCGTGTGAAAGGGAATCCGGCTCCTCGGGGAGCGGTCCTGTTACCTTGCCTCCCGTTTACCCTCAAAACACAACTCCCTCTTCCGCCCCCACCACGATCTGGCAAAAATCTAGCCAGCAAAGGCCCTAACCATCTTTTCTTCCTGCCCCTGCTTGCCTTCAGGAAAAAAACAACCCAGCCAGTGAATTCAACGTCGAGAATATGGAGCTCACCACCCTCACCCTGTTCTTTGGCGGGACGGAGACGGTCAGCTCCACCCTGAGAAACGGCTTCCTGCTCTTGATGAAATACCCCCAGATTCAAGGTACGGAGGGGAGGCCTGGTGGTGTCCCAACACCCCTTCGGAGTCTCCCTGGAGCCAGCAGGGCTCGGTTGGCGTCCAGAGGCCATGTTCAGACTATGTGCTTTCCAGAGTCAAAGGTCCCCTCGTCAGACAGACCTCCTACGGCTTAGCTCTGTGTCTGTCTGTGTCCTGCCTGCAAGGGGTAGCGACTTTCCAGTTTAGAAATGGGTCACA
>NW_015182159.1:0-760 GCF_001447785.1 Gekko japonicus
TTCCCCCTAGAGCGCAGCCACGCACTGGCTGCAGCCTCAGCTCTGTCCAATTGGCTCCGCCGCGCGTGCTGCATGTCACCGTGCCTTTGTAGCTCCGCCTCCATCCAGATTCCGCATGCTCACTGGGTCGCCAGGCTGTCCCGCCATCGCTGTTCGCCGTTACTGCCGTTGCCGCCTGCTACACACCTCCCGACAAGGAGGAGGGTGCCTCCTGCCACCTAGGGCAGGTACCCACTTTGTCTACACGCAAGTATGCTTTCGAGCCGCTGGGTGGGCGGGAGCTGGGACTAGGGCCGGGAGCTCACCCTGGCCGCGGCAGGTATCGAACAGCCTTACAGGCTGTTCGCTAGAGGTTATAGCAGGTGTTTTACTCCCTGCGCCACCGCTCCCGCCTTGGTAGCATTCTGGCGGGGGGCGGCGAATGCTGCAGTACATGGAGGCAGGGGAAATGGCTCAGTATGAATAGGACGAGGAATATCCAGACTGGCTTTGCCACGACCCCCCCCCCCAAACCTCACAGCCAAGCAGGTACGGGAAAGATCACAGACTAGTCGAGGGAAACCCAGGTGGTGCAGGGAAGCCTTACGCGCACTTCCCGACAGCACGTGCCCTGGGGCAAACCACCCCTGAGCACTCCTCTGGAAAGGACTCTGGACCGGACCTTTTAACATGTCGTTAGGCCCCCAGTCTGCAGAACGTTTCGGGTAGCAAGTTTCCAAAAGAAAGAAAAAACATTCATTTCATGGTAAGGGCACCCTCG
>NW_015182160.1:0-780 GCF_001447785.1 Gekko japonicus
AGTTCAGCGTCTTAATCACTTGAGCCCCCACAGCTCCTTGCCCCTTTCAGTACAGGTGCAAAAACCAAATTTCCCCATGATTACTGCCCCCAGGAACCGGTTTCCAGAGCACTGCTGCCCCAGAAGGTGGAGGCTCCCTTGATTCACCAGGTTGAATAGCTGTGCCGAGATTTGTCTACATTGTGGAAGGAGGGTGAGATAGGAATATTTTAATTAATGTGAGAAACTGCATTCCGTAAATTGGATGAATCCTCTTTGAGAGGCTTCACAATTAGTGGACACCGGCTGAGCTGCAGGCCGGAAGGTCAGTAGCTCAGCAGTTCGAGACCCAAGTGCGACAAGACGGAGTGAGCTCCCGTCTCTGGCCCCAGCTCCTGCCAACCTAGCAGCTCGAAAGCTAGAAATTGCAAGTAGATAAATCGACGTCTAGTCATGCCGGCCACATGACTACGGAAACGTATCTGGACAGCGCTGGCTCTTCGGCTTGGAAACGGAGATGAGCACCGCATCCCTAGAGTCGGATTCGACTGGCTTTCGAGCAAGGGAAACCTTTACCTACCTTTACCTGTGTGAAGAAGCATTTTTCCCCCTGATGTGAACTCTCTAACTCTCAAATTCACTGGGTGCCCCGATTGTATCCAGGCACAAAGAGTCCTTACCCAAGGAGAGGGCATCTTGGGCATGCTCCTGGGCCTGCGCTCTCTGGCCTTGCTCCAAGGAAGCTCCTTCCGTCTCAGGGAATGTAGTGTCTGTCTTCAGGGATGGTCCCCACATCTGAAA
>NW_015182161.1:0-748 GCF_001447785.1 Gekko japonicus
ATGCACCTCCTCTCCTCAGAAAGTCTGCACACACATTGAGCGATCCTGGCAGGTGATCAGCAATGATGAACCTGCGCTGGGATTGACACTCGGTCCAAATCTCTTAGGCCAGTCGACAGAGCCCCCTGGACACTGTCCCACCTTGCCTGTTCAAGTAACACAGTGCGGTGGTGTTGTCTGTCAGGATTGCCACCGTACGGTGAGCCACGAAGTGGCGAAAAGACCTTAGGGCATACTGGATGGTGAGCAGTTCCAGGAAATTGATGTTTTTGTGGGCCACATGCGGTTCCCATTTGGCACCCACACACACAACTTGGAGGTGAGCCCCCCATCCCCACAGGGATGCATCCGTGGTTAGGGTCATTTCAGGGCTGGGTGTGAGAAGTGTGGCTCCCTGAAGGAGGTTGTCTGGAGATTCCCACCACTGCAGGGAATTCAGCACTTGCACAGGTAATACAAACTGTTGAGATTGGGACTGTCACTGTGGATGGAAACGTTTGAGGAACCACCGCTGAAGTGGTCTCATCTGTAGTCTGGCAAAGACAAGAACTGCTGTGGTGGTGGCCATCAGGCCCAAGAGCCGTTGAATCTGCCTTGCTGATGCATCTCCCTGTGCTTTTATCAGGTTGATGAGAGCAATAATGTCTTCTGCCCTTTTGGGAGAGAGAAAGGCTTGGCAGACAGTCGAATCCAAAATTGCACCAATAAACTGGACTCTTAAGGAAGGAAGGAGCATTGACTTTTTCAG
>NW_015182162.1:0-769 GCF_001447785.1 Gekko japonicus
GTAATAGTCTAGAATGAGGGATTTTAAAGACAAAACCCCACTCTTCTTGCCCATGATTTGTGTTCAAACCCAGTCTCTGCCTGGGTCGGATCCTGACCGTTCATTCCGCTAGTGCTAGAACCTTCCCCGTCACACAAGAGGGGGGCCCCCCCCCCCAAAGCGTTCTTTCTGCTCTCTAGGGTGAAGCGTGACCTTTAACGGAGGCCGAAGTACGTACTTCGTAGCTGTTTGACCTGGCAAACTGTCATAACAGTTTAATTTAAATAGAGAAAGAATGATTAGTAAATAAATCATTTATGTAAAAAGTTATACGTATGACCGTGGGTTTGCTTTCCCGCTGTGGTTCGTGTCCCCCGCCCTCGGCCCATTTCTTGCCCTTTCCTGATGATGAACAGTTGAACTAAAGCGGGGCTAGATAAATAAAGGCGCTCTGGGAGGTCGTCGCGGCACAGCTTGAGGCTGGTTGGTTCAGTAGAGGACCTAACTTCTCAGCTTGCCGGCCGTATTTTCGGTAGGTGCTAGGCCCATTCCCACCTCCGGAAGAAGGCAGCAGGATCCTGCCTGCTGGCTCACAATTTTTCCCAGAGCAGCCTTGGTCCCATACCAAACATGAGACCCTCCCTATGTGCAAAATAGCTAGCTTAGAAAAAGGACATTTGAGAAAGTGCCCCCTGGGGCCAGCCTATAGCTACAGTGGGGCGGCTCGGGGCCCAGCCCCCTGACTTACTGCCAGTGGGCCCCCACTTCCCATCCAGCTAGGGTGCTCCCT
>NW_015182163.1:0-751 GCF_001447785.1 Gekko japonicus
ACGCCTGTTAGAGCTATAGTATTAATACGGTTGAGAACGTCTATAAAGTGTTATAATATTGGCACCTGACTCTCCTAAAGTGAACAAAATGTATTGTTTAGGATTACAAACCTCCAACTGGTGGCTGGAGATCTCCCAGAATTACAACTGGTCTCCAGACTGGCCCCGGGGCTTTTGAGGGCACTGCCCCCTTTCTTAAAGGCACAGCCCCACTGGATCCCCCCCAAAAAAAAGTTTTTTAAAGCATTTTTACCATTTTAATGGTCCTCCAGCATCGCTCTCCTTGATGCCAGATCCCCATTTCGTCCCCAAAGTTCCAGGCAAAGGGCAGGAGCCGGAGCAGTCCCAAGGGGTCATTTCGTAGAAAAAGAGGTGCTGGCCAGGGATGTGTACGAACTGGGGAAATGGAGGTTCGTAAAGGTTCGTGGTTCATGGGTTCTCACGAACCTCCATGAACCTTTCCATTTAATGAACCGGTTTGATGTTTGTGGGTTTGCCGCTTGGCTTTGTTTGGCTTGAAAAAAGGGCATTTAAGGAGACCGCGACCTCTTTAAATGCCTTCTCCGAACCCCACCACTGGGGCCAGCATGTCTACCAACACAAACCACACAAGCCTCACAAAACCACCTGGGAAGCTTGTGGGGGCGGGATAGCATGAACCGAGGTTTGTAAACCATGAACCGAGGTTCGTAAACCACGAACTGGGCCCGGAATTTGAGTCAGTAATTCAGATGAATTTCAGTCCGTAATT
>NW_015182164.1:0-750 GCF_001447785.1 Gekko japonicus
ACATCCGTGTGACCACGACCTTAGTGTGTGTGATCGCAGCCTAAGATAGATTGTGGGGGCGGTCAGACCACAGGCCAAGATACCACCAGAAAAGGAATCACCCCTCCAATAAGACGTGCTCCTACCTTGACTTGAGGTACTGTCCTATCCCCCTCACCATATTTGTGTGAGGGTAGGTGTGCTGGCTTTGTGAGTGGGTAGGATCCTATATGAAAGAAATAAGGAATGATGTGGGTGGGGGAAGGGAAGGAGAGAAAGAGAGACAATGGTCCTGGTCACATGGAGTATTTGCCCCGTGAAAGGGATGGATTGAGGGCACATCAAACTGGTACGATCATACCACAACATCTGGGAAGCGTAGCGCACCCGTCTCCAACCCGTACCGTTGCCCCGAAGAAGCAGATTTAAAAGGCACTGGGGAAAAGGTAGTAGCTTCCGGTAATTGTGCGGCATGGATGGGCGTCTGATCAGAGAAGCGCCAGTAGCCCGTGGCATCCAGCAGCTGTTCGTGACCTGTGCATGCGCAATAATGCAGTACTGCCATGTTGCCTCGCTGGGACTATGTTGTTGCCTCTCTGGTGTGATTGGCTGCCGATGGCCTGAGGACAGAGCCGTGGGGGACTGTAAGATCGTGCTCCCGTGCTTCTTTTAGCTCTGCCTCTAAAATGCCTCCCTTCCAGTGTGGATTTTCCCACTTGTGTGACCGGAGCCAATGTGCGAAAGTAGCCATGTGTTGGATCCCCAAGCATC
>NW_015182165.1:0-786 GCF_001447785.1 Gekko japonicus
AAAAGATCACAAACCGCCCAGAAGGAAGGCACCACTAAGTGGACACGCTGGGGGAATGGAAAGGCAGTCCCGTAAACCAGCAAGTCCCAGATCATGGATGGGCTTTCGAGATTTAAAAGTGGCACCTCGAACTGCCCCCCGGGGACAGGCAACCTGTGCAAGTCATAAAATTGTGTGTAAGGTGTCCGATACCCAGTAAAGAAACAGAGCCTTCCACTTATTCAGACCCCGGCAGCTGGGGTTATCTTTGAGGACAATCCCACATAAAGTGTGTTACAGTAGTCAGAACCTGAAGGTTACGGAATCATAGAATCAGAGAGATGGAAGTGTGCATAGAGATCATCTAGTCCAACCCCCTGCTCAGTGCAGGATCAGCCTAGAGAGTATCCCTGACAAGTGTTTGTCCAGCCGCTGCTGCTTGAAGACTGCCAGGGAGGGGGAGCTCACCACCTCCCCAGGCAGCTGATTCCACTGCTGAACTACTCTTATTGTAAAAAGAATTCCTAATATCCAGCCAGTACCTTCCCACCCATAATTTAAACCCATTATTGCAAGTCCTATCTCTGCTGCCAACAGGAACAGCTCCCTGCCGTCCTCTAAGTGTGAAAGTAAAGGTTTCCCTTGCTCGAAAGCCAGTCGAATCTGACTCTAGGTGGCGGTGCTCATTTCCGTTTCCAAGCCGAAGAGCCAGCGCTGTCCAAAGACATTACCGTGGCCATGTGGCCGGCATGATCAGACGCTAAGGCGCACTCAGACACTAAGGCGCACGGGCTCCAGAACAAACTA
>NW_015182166.1:0-745 GCF_001447785.1 Gekko japonicus
ACCCTCCTACCCACTATTACATCTGCCCCCTCGGGACCGGGGACCGGGGGACTTGAATACATGGTGGTCAAAGTCAGCTCAACAGTGGACTTTGATCTAAAAGACATTAACAAAAGCAAAAGACGATTATAAGGCCCAGGCTAACAAACACAGGTCACTTGAGTGGGACCTGCACCTTGTGTACGTGTCCATGAAGAATTTGAAGGGAATTCCATCCAACCTGGGAGGAAACTAGGGTGGAAATATGTGGGACCTTTTAAAGTGTTACGTGTTATTAACAAAGTGGCTGTTGAATTGGACTTGCCCAAGAATTTATGGCACATCCACCCTGTTTTCCATTTCAGTCTGCTGAAGGATCCGGGACCAACGACCTAGAGATCTCACCCTCTGGCTCCACCTCCTCTGATGGTGAGTGGAGAACCCCACCAAGTGGTCAAGGACATTTTGGATTCTAAAATCAAATGGGGCCAGTTGTACTATTTGATCAAATGGCATGACTTTGACCCTAGCCACAATGAGTGGGTTCGACAGGATCATGTTAGCACTAAACGTCTGGTTCGCACTTTCCATAAAAAATACCCTCACAAGCCTGGCAGCTGAGGGGGGACCTTGGAGGGGCAGAAGGTCAAGCTCATGCCTCACTTGTCATGTATTGTTGCCTACTGATGCTACTGTTCTGTTACATCAAGGTTTAATTCCTTTCTTCCCCTGATTCATCCCACTGCTTTCGTTTATGTGCATTCTT
>NW_015182167.1:0-759 GCF_001447785.1 Gekko japonicus
ATCCAATCTCTTCTTCTTCTTCATTAACCATTTTTCAACAAGTACTTAGGGGTGGTAGATCGTGATGATGGAGCTGGGATTATCTTTGCCACAGTTTTCCACTTGGAAGGATTCCCTGACTGCCACGTGTGTGTTCGACACTGGAACAGTCCCCCTTATCAATCGGTAGATCTTCCGTCATCTGAGGTTTTTCAAGTATCAGTTGGATACCGACTTGTCAAGGATATTGTAGCTCCCGCATTGGCAAGGGGGTTGAACGAGATGACCCTGGAGGGCCTTCCCAGCTGCAACATAAAGCGGCAGCTGGTTGTTCAGGTCCTGAGCGGACCTGAGAAAGACCTGGAGGCAGAACAAGGTTCCCCTCTGGCGATGACAGAGACAATACAACTTCTCCTTCTAAAAAGCAAAGTTGTTCTGTTCATAGCAAAAGCTGGAACGAGTGAGACACTGTCCCCCACCTAGGACACCGGCAAGCTCTGGCTTCATGGAAGAAGGCGGGATCTGTCCTAGAGGCCCGGGGACTCCTTTGTGTTCAACAACAGAAGGAACAGAGTGAAAGAAGCTCGGTATAGGCAGGGCAGACTCCAAGAAGGCAGCTCCACCATTCCTGCAGTGACGACATGCCTAGCTGAGATGTTCTACCCTTCCATCTGCGGTTATTCAAGGCAGGTACAATAAAAAAACCCTACCCTGAAAGGCTATGCCCACGCCTCTCATGCGAGGTTGAATATCTTCCCAATATCCTATTCAAGACACCTT
>NW_015182168.1:0-765 GCF_001447785.1 Gekko japonicus
GGCAACCAGTTGCCACCAGGCCTGGAGGGAAGATGCCCCACTCCTTTAATACAGGCCTAATGTGGAGCCAGCCCAGCAGTTCAAAAGCAAGAGACTGCAAGTAGATAAACAGGTCCCACTTCAGTGGGAAGGGAACAGCACTGCCAGCCACAGGACCACGGAAAATATCTTCGGACAGCGCTGGCTCTTCAGCTTTGGAACGGAGATGAGCACCGCAACCCCCTAGAGGCGGACTCGACTGGCTTTCGAGCAAGGGGAACCTTTAGCTTTACCTTTTAATGTGAAGGAAAGGGGGTGGGTGTACCCCCTCCTGGCATGGAGGTCGATTGCACTGCCTGGCAAAGACCATCACGTTGGGTTCCCAAGTACTTACTGCGATCCAGTGGGGGAAACATGCTCCCCGGCCGGAACATTCCTCCCTGTAACGCACCATGCCGTTGCCAGGAAGTGACACTGGGCGACACTCTGGCAATGGGGCTGGAAACTCGATGGTCACTTCCTGGTGACAGCATGGTGCAGCGCATCTGTTGCCCCCATAGGAATGATCCTGCAAAGACTTCTGTGTCCCCTGCCGAATCACGGTAAGTACTTGGGAAGCCTGTAGGGTTGCCTCCTAACCACAGAACCAGCAGGGGACACATGCTCCCCCGCCAGAAGATTCTTGCTTGTAACACAGGCGCTGCTCTATTCCGTCGCCCAGACGTGACGTGGGTACGTGGCTGGGCGACGCTCTGGGAATAGGACTGGAAACTTGATGGTACCATC
>NW_015182169.1:0-779 GCF_001447785.1 Gekko japonicus
CCTGATACATCGTACACTTTTATTCTTGTAGATATGTGTGTAAACTTGTGTGTAAACTGAAGTGCTAGAGTCAGAGCTTGTGAACAGGGATGCATGCCTGAAATGGATGTTCCTCCTCCCTGAGTCATCCAAGCCCAGCTTGCTCCAAGGGAAAATGGAACCCACTTCACATAATGCCAAGGAGCTGTTATTGCCACAGTGCAATCAAGGGACAGGCTATTTGTCCTTAATCCAGTGAGGGACTGGATGATAGTTTATGGGTGGGTGGATGTCCTCCTAGAGAGTCCACCCATCATAAGACTGACTCATTTAAGAAAATACTTTTATTTATAGTCCTCCTTTCTCGGTGAGACTCAAGGCGGATTACAGAATATAGAACAGGGGGATCAAATAGCATAAGACATACAATGGACAATGCAATAGGATTAGGTTTTCAGAATTAGAGGACAATGCAAACGATAAACTGTCTAAGGCAAGGCATACTATAAACAATACAGAGAGTGGAGCAATGTTCCCTCTAAGCTGTGGAGTCTTGTGAGCAAAAATTCTACTTTGTTAGCTACTGGCATTAAAGTTGTGAGCAAGCAATTTGGCTACTGTATAAATTAGTTTGCTCTTGAGCCATCCTTCCTGAGCTAAGACAAAAATGTGTGAGCCAGAGGCTACAAAACTGTGAGCTAGCTCACACTAACTCAGCTTAGAGGGAACACTGGAGTGGAGTACAAGATAATGACCATGCAGTAAGAGCTGGTGGCACCTACGGTAATCACTGCTGAGGA
>NW_015182170.1:0-1019 GCF_001447785.1 Gekko japonicus
TTACTGCAGATTTTCAGGGCAGTAATCCTGATTTGGATGATAGCAACAAAATATAGTTAAGCTGGGGATACAGAAGTCACCAGTTCCCAAGCCTTGTACAGGGAGGAGGAAAGGGAGAGAGCGAGATAGGGTTTGGGAATTCCTGGAGTTGGGGGTGGGGAGCTTCAGAAGGGTGGGATTTGGGGAAAGAAGGGTCCTCTCAGTAACAGCTGAGCCACCAACAGAATTTACCAGAGAATGGGCTTTTCGAGCATTGGTACCTCACCTGTGGAATTCTTTTCCCCTTGAGGCTCACCTGGTGCCTACACTGCTGCCTTATAGGCACCAGGCCAAAATGTTTCTTTTTAACCAGACTTTTAATTAAGGATTGATTTTTAACCTCAGTGTTATAGGCCTATCACACATGCACATTTTACTGCAGATTTTCAGGGCAGTAATCCTGATTTGGATGATAGCAACAAAATATAGTTAAGCTGGGGATACAGAAGTCACCAGTTCCCAAGCCTTGTACAGGGAGGAGGAACGGGAGAGAGTGAGACAGGGTTTGGAAATTCCTGGAGTTGGGGGGGGGGAGCTTCAGAAGGGTGGGATTTGGGGAAAGAAGGGTCCTCAGCAGGGTGTGATGCATAGAACCCACCCTCCAAAGCAGCCATATTCTCCAGGGAAACTAATCTCTGCTGTATGGAGATCAGTTGTAATTCTGGGAGATCTCCAGGCTCCACCTTGGGGTTGGCAACCCTAGATGAACAGCCCATAAGCCCAAGGTTTATCATCGTGTTTAAATGCAGCCAGTGAATGGCCCACAGTCACCCAACGACCTTTACGGCAGAGCCAGTTTCCTCAGGTGCAAGTCCAACACAGTGCCATCTTAACCAGAACCACACCCTTCTAATTAAGCTCCTTGACTTCAACAGACTCTGCCGAGGATGTGATTCTACCTACCAGCCTACACAAGGTGGGAATACGGCACTTTACCTTCTATGTGACTACGGTTGCCAACCTCCAGGTGGGTCCTGGAG
>NW_015182171.1:0-746 GCF_001447785.1 Gekko japonicus
TGAACAAGATGGACCATTGGGATCTTCTTTGGCCATTTTTTAGATGAATACATAAAATGTATGAGAAACATGTGTTTAGAAATGCTTACCACACATACGTATACTCATCATCACAGAGCCGAGCGTACAGTAGGCTGCAGACTCAGGTGTGCTGCTATGGAAGCTGAATTCTTTTAACTAAGGATGCCACGAATTTCATGGAAAACAGTCTTGGCAAGTGAATGCATCATCTTTGATAGGCATGCTTGCTTGTGAGCTGAGCCTCAGATGTCCTTGCTTAGCAACCACATGAGTCAAAGAACTGCTGAACAGCTTTGCAGTGGCACATTAGCTGTGATAGTAGAATTTAGTTTCCTTGCAGTGGTGGGGATTCATTTCTTTTGCCCTGCAGGCACTTTTAAATCTGTGCAATGGGTAACACTGATTCCTGCCCCTGGGTCATAAACCAGATAATTAGGTGATGTGGGGCGGGGGGGACTGTGTTTCCAATGAGGCTGTGTGAAAATTCTGATACCCCAAAATAATCCCAAAATATGGACTTAAATCAGCATAACACCGTGAGACTTTTAAGCCAAACACAATTTTTTATTTATAATCACTGGCTGACTGATTTCCTCGCTCTTTATACAACTGGCGGCCAAGTGGCATGCAACAACATGGGGAGGAGACAGAAAATGATAACTCTCATCCATGTGTGTAAGAATGTGTATTCGTGAAACATTGCCAGTTGCTTGGATTGCCAGATC
>NW_015182172.1:0-736 GCF_001447785.1 Gekko japonicus
GTTGAATTCTTCCCTTTGCATTTTGGACTCCCTTGGGTTAACGGTTGCAAAGTAGAGAGAGAAGAACATTCTTTAGAGGGTTATATGATGAAATGAGAAGATTTTGAGAATTGTTCCATCGACCACAAAAACATCTGCTAGCATCAGGGGCATATGATTTCACTCTGTTTTCAATGGGGGGGGGACATGAACATTGATGTGTGATGATTACTACGGTTTCTAAATGTATAAGTGGAGTTTTGTGATGGGCGTTCGATATGAATGAAGCCTACCTACCACAGACTTATCTAGTGTTGCAATGCACATGTCCGCACTGTCGTATTTGAGAAATTCAGTTTTGTAAACCACTTTTGAAACCTGAACGTTTCATGTGAGAGAGCTGCAGGTAAGACGTTTTGGGTAAATGAAGTATGGAGACTAGGTTCCCGGTCACATGGAGAATTTGCTGCGCAAGAAGCACGACTGCTGGGCAGATTAAAAGGGCACAATCATACGGCAACATCTGGCAAGCACCGCGCGCCCATCTCCAACCCATAGCGTCCGGCCAAAGATGCGGAGTTTAAAAAGTAGCTAGGAAAGTGTAGTATTATCTGGAAAACGCGGGGTGCGGATGAGCGTCTGATCGTGGAACTGCTAGTATCCCGTTGCATCTGGCGCCCATCCGCGTCCCACCGGATGTTTTCTTGCAAGCCTCCGTGGTGTGCGCAGCACAAACACAGTACTGCTTCGTTGCCAT
>NW_015182173.1:0-719 GCF_001447785.1 Gekko japonicus
CTACACCAAACTGGCTCTCAAGGTTGTGACTTTTGTAACCTTATGGCTGATACATTGTGTACACCAAGTGGTACTCCATAATGTAAAGTTTAAATAAAATGAATGAGATATTTACATAGGTTAATTTTATTCATAAACAGATTCATCAACATTTTCTTCTTATTTATTCACAAATAAATGTATAGCCCACCTTTCTTCCCAACCAGGGCTACCAAGGCAGCTAAAAAACCCCAGATCATTATAAAACATAATGCAACCAATTAAAGCCAAAAGTAAAATACATATATAATAAAAAAAAACTAGTCATTAAAACATAGGACAGGCAAGGAGGGATCATTGAAGGAATCCAAGATGATCCAAGAAGTCTTCGTCTGCTGGCAGAAGACAGTTCTGAAAAGAAAGTGATCAACTGCTCTGTCACAAGGTGGTTATGGGCTACTTTGCGTACAGTTTTGTTTGGTTTCTACTTCATTATATGAACCGTGAATACAACACACACATATATCATGTAGTTATTCTTAATAGAATACCTCAATAAAAGTAATGACTATTGGGGAATTATGGAACTTTAAGGTTGGTGATGAAGAAACTGAATTGTCCAAGTTTTTCTTTTACTTGGCTCCATCATCCACCAAAAGGGAGACTGCAACTAAGAAAGCAGAAGGAAATTGAGACTGGGAAGGGCAGCGTTGAAGGAGCTAGAAAAGATTCTTAAGAAG
>NW_015182174.1:0-738 GCF_001447785.1 Gekko japonicus
CTGCAGGAAATGACCCCTGGTTTTAGTTAAATGAAGCAATTTAAATGGTTATTGTTAATTATTATTTTTCTCCTTCCAGTAAAGTATAGCAGAAAAGTTGTCCAAACAGGAATGATTAACCCGACTAAATTGGAGATGGTTTACCTTTCAGTGATTTCATAATGATCTATTTCAAGTGGTAAATAATCAATCATTAATTTTCTGATATAACTAAAACTAACCTGAAAAGTTGTTATACTAAAATGAGACCTTCATCTGGGTTGCAAATATTAAGGCCAGCAAGAATGAGCCTTTATGTAGAAAACCATGATTTAAATTGAGTCTTACTGACTTAAATCACAATTTAAATCTCAATATAAATCAATTTGATTTAAATCAAATCCACCCTGGTATCAGCTATTGCATAAAAGCCCTTCATGGTCTTGCTCTCATATCCACAGGGCCACCTTGCTTCTGATACTGTGCCATGACAGCCTCGCTTATCCAAGCAGGGCCTTCTGTGGGTGCCACCCTGCAAATGGGCAAGATCAACTCCTCACACGCATCTCTGTGCTGGCCCCTCCCTCGTGAAACAGCCTACCTGGGAAGGTCAGGGATGCTGTTAATGCATCTGTCAATCTGCAGACATAAAACAGAAATTGTTTATAAGGGCTTTTTAATGAAGGTAATAGGGCTCTATGAGAATGGAATGGTTGAGGAGGCATGGTGCAGGAGTGGTTAAGAGCAGTGGACTCTAAT
>NW_015182175.1:0-780 GCF_001447785.1 Gekko japonicus
TCACAGTCAGCTGCCCAGCTGAATAAACAACAGGAGAGAAATCCGAGGGGAAGGCAGAGAAGGTCTGTTTGAGAGTGGCTGGATTTACTTATGAGTAAACACACAGAGGATCGGACTGTTAGAGGCCTGGGCTGCCGACTGTGGAACTGGCCCCCAGGGTTGCCAGCTCCAGGTTGGGAGAATCCTGGAGGTTTTGGGGGTGGAGCCTGAGGTGGGCGGGGTTTGGGGAGGAGAAGAACCTCAGTGGGGTAGAATGCCAAAGAGTCCACCTTCCAAAGCAGCCATTTCCTCCAGGGGAACTGATCTCTGCCAGGTGGAGACCAGTCGTCATAGTGGGAGATCTCCAGCCGCCACATGGATATTGGCAACACTAAGCTCCTTTGATAGGCAGTAATGAAGCAGGTGACAGCGTAAACTTGTTTTATTTGTTTGGATACGTTTATACTTTGCTTTTCTCTCCAATGGGGACCCAGAGTGGCTTATGACATCGTTTCTCCCCACGTCCATTTCATCCCCACAACAACAACCCTGTAAGGTAGGCTAGGCCAAGAGAGACTGGCCCAAGGACAGTGTCAGGTAGCCCTGTCGTGGATCTGGGATGTGGAGGGGGGCCCTCCTCCTCGTTCACAGCTCTTCCCTGTCCAGCCACTATGCGCTATCTCTGGCCTGACCTTGTAGTCTCCAGCTGCGTTTACCCTGCTGGGAAAGTAAGGGCTTTTCGCTGTGCCCGCTTGCTTCCTTTTGCCCACGTGCGCGGACTATAATCATTGGCTTCAGCTC
>NW_015182176.1:0-815 GCF_001447785.1 Gekko japonicus
CCACCGCAATGCCCTTTCTAACATGAACACGGACTCTAGGACCAGGGCTTGTAACAAACTAAGATGCGAACTCTATCCCCATAGTCAGGGCTATTTTTGGGCAGGAACGCACAGGAATGGAGTTCCGGCTGGCTCCCAAATTGGCCACGCCCAGCAGGGACTCATTAGCATAATAGGCCACACCCAACAGCAGAAACTCATTAGGATTAGCTACAATTAGGGGGTGTGGCCGAACATGCAAAGGAGTTCCTGTTCCAAAAAAAAAACCCCTGGGTTTTGACACCAAACAAGGTCAACAGAATAAGAAGCAAAAGGTTGGTGTGGCTGGATGATCGAACTTCTGGAAATATGGGGGTGCGGCCTAATATGCGAATGAGCTGTATTGTCATGGGTGTGGCCTAATATGCTAATGAGTTTCTGCTGTTGGGTGTGGCCTATTATGCTCATGAGTTCCTGCTGGGCTTTTTCTGCCAAAAAAGCCCTGCCTCTGTATATGGAGTGAATTCCACAGTTTAATTACTCGTTGAGTAAAGAAGTAGTTCCTTTTGTCTATTCTAAATATATTTGTCAACTACTTCATTGGGTGCCCCCTGAGCTCTAGTATTATGAATGTCAGCAGTCTGCTTCCACTCTCTATATTGGACAAACAGGCCAGTCCATATGCAAAAGAATAAATAAGCATACATCTGACATTAAAAACCACAACATCCCCTCCCCCCAAAAAAGTGGGAGAACAATTTTAATCTTCCGGGCCATTCCATTGCTGAGCTAAGAGTGGTAGTCCTCAAACAAAGCAACTTCAAGGGGAGATTACA
>NW_015182177.1:0-902 GCF_001447785.1 Gekko japonicus
TCTGTTTTTAAATTGCTGTTCATAAATTGCTGTTCTTAACTGTTTTCAAACTGCCTATTAAAGTATTTTAATTATGATGTCGAATGGCTTTGTGATCCGCCTTGAGCCCACTCGTGGGAAAGTGGAATATAAGTTAAAAAAATAAAATAAATATCTAAATTTGACACTACTGCCTCCTCAGGATTTCAGTACTAAACTCATTAATGTGGCAGTTGTATAAATCACACTACCATTACAACTCCTTCTGGTACCTCTGCCCCATTCCCCCATCCCCAACTTGCCTGAGGAGAGAAACAAGCAATATTGGCTGTCCCATCCCAAATACTGAGAAATATTGCCTTAGCATCTCTTTTAACCTAATGTCTGTGCTACCGCTTACCGGTATTACTATGTGAGGATGTGGCCAACAGAGAGGGGCTAGGAGGCACCATGGATAGGATTGCCAACCTCCAGGTGGTATTTGGAAATCTGGGATTATAACCGGTTTCCAGGTGACAGAGATCAGGTCATCTAGATAAAATGTCTGCTTTGGAAGGTGGACTCTATGGCATTATACTCCATTGAAGTCTGTCCCCTACCCAAACCCTGCTATCCTCAGACGCCACCCCTGAAATCTCCAGGTATTTCCCAACCTGGAGTTGGCAACCCTAACTCCATGGAGGCCGGCTTAGCCTTAGAGGGAAAAGGAAAGTGGCACAGAAGGGTGGGCTGCTAAGGATAAGAGAGAGCAACTTGCTGTTGCTGAGAAGGGAGGGAAGGAACATAATTGCCCTCAACAGAAAGGAAGCAGCTGAAAGTGGCTCACTGGAAGAACCAAGCTCCTCTAGTATAGATGGCGAGAGACAGCTGGGGATCTTAGTGTTGGGCAGTCATGGCTCCAGAGGCAAGCCAGCCTTATCTGT
>NW_015182178.1:0-732 GCF_001447785.1 Gekko japonicus
TCGGGCAGGGCCAGCTTCCTCTCTAGCCCATGGGTTCCCGCTGCCCCAGGGTTGTGGGAGGTGGGGAAAGCAGCTTGGGAGGTGTGAAGCCTGGGGTTTTAACAGCAGTTTGAAAAAGTTGCACGCTGTGTCGTTTGATTTATGTGGTCTCTACCCCAACCTCCACCTCACAGACAGGCTCCAAGTGGTTTCTGAAAGCAGTCGTTTCTATGGCTTGCATAGGGTTGCCAAAAAAAATTTCGCCGAGAGCGGGGGGCTTCCGGACGGCGTTGTAGTTGTGTGCGCGCGCCACGTGTACATCACCCAGAAGTGACGTCACACGCTGGGGGCGTGGCCACGCCATTTGAGGGGAAAACTCTTTGTTTTCCCCTCAAATGGCATGGCCCCGCCCCCAGCATGTGACGTCACTTCCAGGTGATGCACACGCGGGGGTGGGGTTTCCCCCGGGTCCCGATTCCGCGGAAGCAGAAATCGGGGCTCGAAAGCTGGGGGGAATTCCGCCCCCTGGGGGCATTTGGCAGCCCTAGGCTTGCAGTAAAGGGGGATGGAGGAGGTTTCTTGGATAGAGGTTGTTCGGTAAAGAGGCCTGAAACTCTGCATAACGCAAAGGATCTGCTGGGCTCACAGAGCTACAGCATTTCAGTTAACGAGGCAGAAGTTACCGGCTACGCTTTGATGCTTGAGGTAAATCTTTGTCCCTGCGCCTCTCTTCTGAATCCCACAGTACAGATG
>NW_015182179.1:0-772 GCF_001447785.1 Gekko japonicus
GAACCCCATCTGCCATGTTGACGCTCACTCGCCCGTCTTTGACAGATACCTTTGGAGTGCCTCACAATCCTCACTGGTTTTCACCACCCTGAACAACTTCGTATCATCCGCAAATTTAGCCACTTCACTGCTTACTCCCAACTCCAAATCATTAATGAACAAGTTAAAAAGCATTGGACCAAGTACTGATCCCCGCGGTACCCCACTGTCTACCACCCTCCAGTGAGAAAATTGCCCATTTATACTCACTGCTGTTTCCTATTAATTAGCCAGTTTTTGATCCACAAAAGGACATCCTTTTATCCCATGATAAAGGTAGGGTACTCACAATCTGCAATCCCTTTTGGGGTCTAGCCCTTTCTGCCTTTACTTGCCTAACAAGTCCTACAAAATATCAGAGTAAAGTTCAGACTTGTATTCAGGACTGAAATACAGTATGTATACTTTAAGAAGTGGAATGTGAAGTAATGACACCGTCCCTTTAATTATGGAATACATGCACCAATTGTTAACGGGTGTTGAATGGTTAAATGACCAGAGAAGAAGGTGAATAGTATGCGGTCTTTGCGAATGACAGGAGAGCTCTGTCCATGAATCTTAGGTCCACAATGTGGTAAGAAAACTCACAAAGCCAAGCTATGTTGAAAAATTGTATAATTTTTATACTTATGAATTATGTCTTTTAAAAAGTCTTTTGTAGGACCGGCAATAAAGCATCAACAGAATACAATTGAAAGTCCTGTCCCCCCCTTTTTGGAAGGAGAAGCGGGCT
>NW_015182180.1:0-753 GCF_001447785.1 Gekko japonicus
CAGCTACTGGGGAAGAGCTGAGGACAACTCGATTAACGCTATTCTAAATGACACCACTGGACCAAAGATGTTCACTTGTTGACATGAATGGATGTCCGATTGAGGTCCCGTCGAGGTCCCATCATTAGGGGGGAGGTGTCGATCACAGCACAGGCAAAGAAGCGGGGCGGGGCGGCAAACGGGGTTGTGTTTGTTTTTTTTAAACTGAAGTGTGTGCATGCTCCGTTGGGTGCTTGTGCGCATCCAATGGAGACTTGGGGGGGGCAACCTTTTTGCGAGGGGACATGGGTGGGCGCTGGATGCCACCGGAAACGCGATCAGACGCCCGCCCTTGCCCCGCCGTTTCTGGAAACTAGTACCTCCGAGGTACTAGTTTTTTGCCACGCAGTTTCGGCTGGAAGCCTCGGTTGTGCCACGGGCGTGACGCTTCCCAGATGTGGCGGTGTGATCACGCTCGGAAAATCCGCCTATCTTCTGTCTCTGTAGCGTGGCTAATGCTCCGTGTGACCGCAGCCTGGATTAGTTTTAGATAAAGGTGAAGTGAAAATTGATGGAAGGATCATTAACAATTTGAAATATATAGGTGACAACATGTTACTGGCAGAAAACAGTGAAAACTTGAAACAACTACTGACGAAGGTTAAAGTAGAAAGTGCCAAAGCAGGATTATAGCCAAACATCAAGAAGTAATGACTACTGAGTGTTGTAAGAATGCACCTGTAGTACTTGGTAGTCTATACTAACCCTGTATAA
>NW_015182181.1:0-727 GCF_001447785.1 Gekko japonicus
CTGTATTCCCTCTAGTTCCTGTGCTGGGTGTGCTGGGTGTGATGCGGTGGGACAGTTAAAGCTGACAGTTAAAGAAATACACGCTACTAAAGGGCGACTCGGTCACTGAGGGGAACTACAAAATAATTTTGAAAGGAAAATCTGCCTGGGAGTGGGGAAGCATCAGGGACTGTCATAGCATGACTTCAAGCTTCATTCTTTCTCCTTAGCATTACTTCAAGCTATAATGCTTACAGTGACCAGGTAACTGAAAAGTCACTGCATTTTTCTGTTGATAGTATGTTTCTAGATTCAGGTGGGTAGCTGTGTTGGTCTGAAGCAACAGAAGAAATTTTGAATCCAGTGGCACCTGTAAGGCATAAGCTTTCTTGTGCATGCATTCTGTTAGCATTGCTGAGATACTGAAATGTTTCTAATCGCAAAGAAATAAGATTAATAATTACTCTTCCTGTCCTTCCCTCCTTTGTTTAAGATTCATTGCCAGAAAGGGATTTAATGTTCTATGTTGCTTCAGGAAAACTAATCTTCTTCCTATAATAAAATTTATAAAAGATCACACTTTCAGCAGCGCATATTAGGATATCTATTATGTAACTAATTCCACAGAGTTTTCTATCCAGAACATCAAACCTGCAATCCAATTATTTTAAAATAAGTTTAAAAAAATTAAAAAATGAAGAAACATTTTTAAAGGCAGTGACAGTGGCAGAGCAGGGCTGTATGGGTA
>NW_015182182.1:0-600 GCF_001447785.1 Gekko japonicus
ATGAAATTGATGGGCGATAAATTCAGGACTTACAAAAGGAAGTATTTCGTTACTCAACAACTAAGTTCGAGTCCAGTAGCACGTTAGAGACCAGCAAGATTTTTTGGGATACAAGATTTTGAGAGTCAAACCTTCCTCTGCGTTGAAGGGAACGCTGACTCTTGAAAGCTGGTACCCCGAAAATCTTGTTGACCTCTACGGTGTTACTAGAATTGCATCTAGCTGTTCTACTACAGACCAACACAACTACCCTCTGCAACTCTACTCAACAAGTAATTATACTGTGGAATTCATCAATCAATCAATCTAATTTATTGCGGCAAGAGCCAGTAAAACAGTACAATTCTGATATAAAATGGATTAAAACAGTGATAACATGGGAATAATATAAAAACATTAACAGGAGAGAGTTAATAAGATTAGTAAAGTAAAGTAGTGTTAATAAGAGAATCATACAATTTTTTCAGCTAAAATAAGTTTATGTTTCCTAATAGCTAAGTAACAAAATTGCCTTGCTTCTCGGCCTTATGGCTAAGATTAAGTGTGTGGAATTCATCCTTAGTAGCAACAGTTTGTCAGGCTCCCTAGTCAGGTCACACC
>NW_015182183.1:0-733 GCF_001447785.1 Gekko japonicus
TGCCTGGCATTCAGGGTGTGGAGCAGGGTGGCCCCCCAATCCCTTTTTGGCAACTGGCGAGGGATTGGGGGGGGGGTTCCCGGGAGCGGCAGTAAGGCCCAGCCAACATAAAGCAACGTGTCTGCATTACTGCCCACATGACCTGGAAATGACATCATCATGTCCAGGCCATTAGGGCAATGTTCTGGTATTTGGGCAAAAACTCTATGGTAAATTTGGCGTATGGTAAATTCGGCTTCGACCATAGAGTTTTTGCCCAAATACCAGAGTGTCACCCCAGCATCCTAGAAGTGATGATGTCATTTCCGGGTCATTTGGGCAGAGACGTAGATGTCAGATGGATCTCCCTCTTTTCATCAGATGGATGTCCCTCTTTTCTGGGGTAAGTTCCCCCTCTTTGGCCAGCTGATCGGTGGTGGGGAGGTGGGACCTGGCACTGGAGGACTTCTGCCTCCACTGGGGGGGCGGGGTCTGGCAACCCTAGTGTGGGAGAAAGCAGTATTTTCCGTGACCCACCCATGATGACGTTGGTGCAGGCATAAGCCTAGCAAGCCGGAAAATTGTTTGCACGATCCGTCAGCAACTATCCATCCCATCAGCCAGCTCACTGAATCCAACAAAACTGAGGGGTTACAGTTAGTGTGGAGAAACAAAAATATAGAAGCTGTATTGATGTACATGCTCAACATATAGGGTAAGCATGGTAGTATTGTTGTAAATTTTAAGATATAAA
>NW_015182184.1:0-723 GCF_001447785.1 Gekko japonicus
AGGTGTTCCATCCCCTTAATCATTTTAAGTGTCCTTTTCTGCATCTTTTCCAATGTTATAACATCTTTTTTGAAGTATGGTGGCCAGAACTGTACACAGTATTCCAAATGAAGCTGCAACATAGATTTATACAGGGGTATTATGACACTGGCTGATTTGTTTTCAATCCCCTTTCTAATAATCCCCAGCATAGCATTTGCCTTTTTTATTGCAGTTGCATACTGAGTCAACGTTTTCAGTGAGTTACCTATCACAACTCCAAGATATCTCTTCTGATTAGTTATGACCCCCATCAACGTATATTTATAATAAAGATTTTTTGCTCCAGTGTGCATTACTTTGCACTTGTCCATGTTGAACCTCATTTGACATATTGACACCCACTTGCTCAGCTTCGGACAGATCCCTCTGGAGCACCTCACAGTCCTCCCTGGTTCTCACTGCCCAGAACAATTTGGTGTCATCTGGAATGTTTGCCACTTCACTGTTTGCTCCCAGCCCCAAATCATTAGTGAGGAAGTTAAAAAGCACCAGACCTAGTACCAAGCCCTGCGGTACCCCACTGTTTACCACTTTCCACTGTGAAAACTGCCTATTTATACTCACTTTCTATTTCTTGTTAACATTTAATCCTCAAGAGGACTTGTCCTCTTATCCCATGATTGCTGAGTTTACTTAGGAGCCTTTGTGGAGCGCACATGTGGAGTAGAGAAGGTGACAAGC
>NW_015182185.1:0-723 GCF_001447785.1 Gekko japonicus
TTTTTCTACGAAATGACCCCTGCTTGGCTGGCTCTTACCATACACCTATAATAAATGAATCAGCATACCCATCACTCTGTCCGTGGCAGGCATAACTCAGAAAATAATACTAGGAATCTCAAAATTGGCCACCAGCTTCAGGATGATCATGGAAGTTGTGGGGCCAAAAATTAATTGGAATATGCTGGCCCAGGTTATCTCCAGGGGAAAAAACAAACCACAGTGCTATTTGCAGTGGAAGCTGAGCTAAGTTCTAACTTCTATTCCTTATTTCTTCCCACTAAGGCTGATTAATATTCTATTATCATGCATATAAAGTGGGAGGAAGGATCCTTTTGCTACTTTACTAGATTATGAGGATATATTAACTCCTTCCTTCTGTTCATAATATTAATAAAGATTTGCCGCTATACTACTATTACAAATGTTTTGAGTTGCCAACCAGGATGGATGAGAAGAATTTGAGACTAAGACTGAAAAATGGGGGGGGGGGCATATTAGAAGGGGAGGTAGAGGAATGGCAGTTCATGAAAGGAAGAGAGCAAAATGAAGGGGGAGAAAAATGTGGGAAAGAGAGAAATGAAGGGAAAGACATTAAAAGTTTTTTTTTTAATTCTGCTACCAGACACTCACACAGCTGCCCCTTTACAATATCTGGCTGTGCAAACTATGGAGCTGAGTAGACTAAAGAAAGAGGGAAACTGTAGACCACTGGAGATAACC
>NW_015182186.1:0-727 GCF_001447785.1 Gekko japonicus
TACCTGCATTAATTCACAGGCATACATTAGGGTATAAACATATACCTCTTTTTAGCATTTGTATGTTTTGTGAGCTGTTGGGGCAAATGAAATTCCTAATTGAGAATTTGTTTTCTAGAGGGAGAAGTTGGGAAAGGTCAGTATCTCAGACTTCCAGATAACTGTGGGGTAACAGCTTCTTCAGAGAGTTGAAGAATACTTGATGGATCATGATTCTTATGTGATTTACATTGGCTTCTTTACAGCAAGAGTTGGGTTTGTTTGTTGTTGGGGTTTTTTTGGTCCCTCATTCTCAAGAAGGAAAAATCACAAGGTCAGCCAATTGGAAAATGTGGAAGAACAAGACTTGCGTCCAATGGAACCTTACCAACAAGATTTCCAGGGCATAAGCTTTCAAGAGTCAAAGCTCACATCTGGAAAGCTTGTTGGTCTTTCAGGTGCTAATAGACTCGATTCTTGTACTGCAGACCAACATGGCTACCCACCTTAAATTATTTTCATGGAGAATGTGGATAAAATGGATTAAGCCACATTTCCTGTATTTTTCTCTTTTATAAATCCTTTGCTTTGTTGGATCCTCTCCTTGGTTTTTATGTCGCCTGGGCCACAGCCAGCAAAGAGCACTTAACCATTCAAACCCCACTTAAATATTCCAGCATGCAATGGAGGGGTTTGGGGATTAGCGCAAAGGTATGCACATAACGCTGCGGTGGCTCAAGTGGTTAAG
>NW_015182187.1:0-702 GCF_001447785.1 Gekko japonicus
ACAACACTTAGATGCTCAGCTTTGGGGTGGGTGTATAGTGCTGCAGAATGTGGTGCTTCAGTGTGAATCGACAGCCTCCATGTCCATAAACTTGATGTCCAACTCAACACAACCATGAGAATCAGCAGCGGATGTATTAAACCCCCTCTGACCTATTGGCTACACATGTTGTGCCACATCACTCTCCCGCACCCCCGAAGACAAGGTGCTCTTCTTCATGAATATAGACAGATGATTGAAAAACAGAGAGTTGCCCATCCACTTGCAGTCACAAAAGTTCGATCTAGGGAATGAATGGTTGCAAACATGGATGCAGTGAGCTCCACCCGATATCCATAACCTGATAAACACCAATGAGAGGCCCGAAGAATTTGACTTGCCACATAAAGTTTGGAAGACGGCTAAGAGAATATGAACAGGCTTTGGCAGTTGTGCAGACCAGTTGTTTGAATTGGGCAAAATACCAGGACCCAAATGCGACTGTGGTGCAGCCCGCCAAACTATTTTCCATCTGTGGAATGTTGACGTTGTGCTTCAGACGGTGATGTGACTGAGCTCTTTGAACTCTCCCCAGACGCGATTGAGTGTATTGAAAATTTAGATATTAGTTTTTAGGGGGATTTCCCAATTGGTCTGCATACCCATTGTATCAGTGTGGTTACACATTTTATAGTACTATATGCTTCCTGCGTGTAACTCTGC
>NW_015182188.1:0-739 GCF_001447785.1 Gekko japonicus
TATATCACTCCAGTCCTGTTCCATCTACATTGGCTTCCACTTTGCTTCCAAGCAGAAGAGGAGGAGGAGGAGGATTTATACCTCACCCTTCACTCAGAGTCTCAGAATGGCTTACAATCTCCTTCCCTTCCTCTCCCCACAACAGACACCCTATGAGGTAGGTCGGGCTGAGAGAGCTCTGAGAGAACTGTGACTGAACCAAGGTCACCCAGCTGGCTGCATGTGGAGGAGGAGTGGGGAATCAAACCTGGTTCTCCAGATTAGAGTCCACCACTCTTAACCACTACACCAAACTGGACCTGTAAAGCCCTGCACGGCCTGAGGTCAACATACCTTAAGGGCCATCTTCTTCCATACAAACCTACCTGCTCACTCTGGTTATCCTCATAGGTCCTGTTTCAGTTGCCCCCAGCATCTGAGGTAGATATCTGGAGACTCATCTTGGTCATGGCACCAAAACCTAGGGTATATTAAACCAGAATCTGAAACCGTGATTTAAAGTTGGTTTATGAACCATAGTTTGAGTGCAGTGGCACCTTTAAGACTTTGTTGTATTACTTCAGACCAACACAGCTACCCACCTGAATCTGTATTTATGAACCACAGTTAACCTTTGCTATGATTTCACATGACACAGAATCATAGGCTTAATCTTTACTTGTTCCCTGGCAAAACCCTCACACACCACCTGTGCCATGGAGATGCCTAGCCAGAGTGGCTAAGAATCAAAACTTTTCCT
>NW_015182189.1:0-720 GCF_001447785.1 Gekko japonicus
CTGGAGATCAGTTGTAATCCCAGGACATTTCCAGACACCACCTGGAAATGAAGAAGAAGTTGGCAAACCGAATCCAGGACCCGGATCCTCATGCAGCATTTGCTTCGGTGAGAAATTGTGGAACATTAATTGATCACCGAAGCTCTGTTTTTAGAGCACCTCACCTCTGTTCATCCCATTTTTTTGGTATTCATCCCCCCCCAAAAAAAATCTTCTCTCCTATCGATATGTTGACTTCCCAACACCTTTTTGGGAACTTTCATCCTGGCTAGACTAAATGCCCACTCCTTGGCAGTTATGAGGGGAAAGTGTCTACGTTTACATTATCCAGAACAAATCTGCCCTGTTCCTTAAGGCCCCGGTCACACGGAGCATTTGCGCTGAAGGCAGCGGCCTCCCGCGGAGTATCCGGGCTCGATCATACGGGAACATCTGGGAGGCGTAGCACTCCCGTGGCGAACCTGTGGCAAGCCGCCAAAGCTGCGCAGTAAAGAACCACCTCACCAAATGTAGTGGCAAACGCTTTGCCACGGGCCGCCTATGGAAGCCTCCCGTGTGATCACGCCAGTGCGCGGCTTTCCCCCAGCTGTCCGTGTTGCCGCGCAGGTGCTGACGGATGGTACCGCACTGTGCCGCTGTAACGTCTGATCGCGTTGTGGCACATCTAATTGCGCCGGCGCAAAAAGACACACCTCCCCCCGGCGTTATCTGGCCCGTGTG
>NW_015182190.1:0-712 GCF_001447785.1 Gekko japonicus
TGAGATGGTTAGACAGTGCTATCGATGCGGCGAACATGAAATTAAGCAAATGCCAGTGCATGATGGGAGACAGGAGGGCCTGGCATGATGTGTCCACGGGGTCGTAAAGAGTCAGACTCAACTGTGTGACTGAACAGCAACAAAAGTAATGCCCTAACCGAACTGAAACAATCCAGGTAATTTTTTGCTTTACAAAGTCCAGATTTGAAACGACAATGATTTTTTTTCTCAGTGTACACCCCTACAAGGCACTGCCTCCCTCACCTGGGTGGGCCAGGTGCCACCTCCCTCACCTTGTGCAGGGCTTGGGTGCCATTTGGGCAGGCCAGATTCATTTCCTGTCCCACCTGGCCTGGCCCAGGTGGGACAGGAAGACCATCTGCCTATGGGGAGGCATCATGGCGCCCAAATGTCCAATCTGTCCATGGGGAAAAGAATCATGGCCAGGCCTGGCAGCAGTCACTGGATGACATGTTACCATGTGATTTGCATGACTCACCCAGGCTCAGCTTCTTGCCAGTTTTCAACAGCAGCCGCCCTTCAAAAGCCAGTGTGATATAGTGGTTAGCGTTTCAGACTAGGTTCTGAGAGACCCAGATTCAAGTCCCCATTCTGCCTTCGAATCTCACTGGGTGAACTTGGGCCAGTCGCTCTCTCTCTCAGCATAACTGTTAAATAGTGGGTTCCCTGGATAAGAACATAAGAACATAAG
>NW_015182191.1:0-704 GCF_001447785.1 Gekko japonicus
ACCCCAGACATTGCTCACATTTTCTCCAGCAAAGTCCTTGACAAAGAACAGAGCCCCCCCTTTAAGAACCATCTGTTCTACTGTGGAAAATTACTGGTCTAACCTAATGTATGTACAGCTGGCATTTTGGCTATATTTTAGAAGTTTCGGATTGTCTTGTAGGTAGTGTTGCCAGGTCTGGCTCAGGAAATATCTGGGGACTTTGTGGGTGGAGCCAGGAGCAAGGATGTGTCACTGGGGTTGCCAGGTGAGTAATGCCACTAAGGTTGCCAGGTGAGGCTGACAAGCCAGAAGGGAGTTCTGGTCATCACATTTAAGCATTCCTTTTAAATGCTTTCCCTTCATTGGAAATAATGGCGAATGGGGGCACCTTCTTTTGGGGCTCATGGAATTGGACCCCCTGGTCGAATCTTTTTGAACCTTGGGGGGGTTTCCCCAGGAGAGAGACCACAAGCTGTGCTGAAAATTTGGTGCCTCTATCTAAAAACAACAACCAACCAGCCCCCCCACCCCGAGTCCCAGATACCCATGGATCCATTCTCAAGTATATATGGGGAGCGGTCTCCATAGAGTATAACGGAGTGCCCAGCGACCATTCCCCTCCCTGTTTTCTGACAGCCCTGAACCATGGGGAGGGGCTCCAAACCAGGGGACCCCCTGCCCCTAGCTGGGGATTGGCAACCCTCAGGGGTCGTTTCGTAGAA
>NW_015182192.1:0-705 GCF_001447785.1 Gekko japonicus
CCTTTGGGTAGGAGCCGCCGCCGCCGCTACACCACCACCGCGACGATATCATCCATCTATTGCATCTTGGGGAGCAGATGCTGCTCGACTGTGCTGTGAAATACTGCTTCTGGTGCTCTCACTTTTAAGAATACTAGCTGCAAATGTGGGTTGCTGTGTTTTGTGTAATTCTATGTAGGCTTTTGTAGCACCAGATTTTATTATATGTGTAACACTGTTTTATTGTACTCAATTTTTAACCTTGTTGTTAGCCGCCCTGAGCCATTGGGTAGGGCAGCATAGAAATCTCAAAAATAAATAAATAAATAATAAAAATATCACTTCTTGTGAGACCCTGGCTTTCTTTTTCTCCAGGTAAGTCCCCTGTTGCAGGTCTGGGACGGGAGAGTTTTCCTACAAGCGAAAACTAAGAGACTTGGTAATCAATGAATCTGCAGGAGTGTACATACAACCCTGTTAGGCACCCGTTTTATTCCACTATGCAAGAGGAATTTGGTTCGGGGATTTGTGACAATCAGTGTCTTTCAGTATAAGAAAAGTTAAATGTATGACTCTGTCATTCTGTTGCTGGTCATTTTCACGTGCAAAAACACACAAAAAGCTGGCCTTTTCTTTTTTGGTTGGATAAGTAGAAAAGGAGCATGGGGAAAGGGAACGCTCGCCTGCTCTGGAATCGTAGAGTCATAGAGTTGGGAGGGACCTCTG
>NW_015182193.1:0-707 GCF_001447785.1 Gekko japonicus
AGCTCACTGCACTGTTTGGATTCCTTTTGAGATTTTTTTTTTAATGCGTGCGAATGCGTGCGAATATGTGAAGTCCAGTAATGTGGCTGAATGCAAATCATCTTTTGCCAGGGGGCAGGGGCGGTCAGTATCACAGTGTGCAGATAGATAAACTGGCGCTCCATATTCTCTTGCCATGTGGTATGGAAAACCTGGTCACAGTCCTGACATTGATCAGAAACCCAAGGAAGCAGGGGAGTGGTAAGGGACACAACCACACAGATTAACAGTTTACCAGGCGGTTAGATGGACATTGTGCAAAGACGGTGGTGGAGAGCGCTATCAGTTCGAAGGTGACTTATGTTGACCCCATAGGGCAGAGGTGTCAAACTCATTAGTTACGAGGGCCGGATCTGACATAGAAGTCACTTTGTCGGGCCGGGCCATGTGTGCCATAAAACGTAATGCCAGGTACTGGACATAGAAACTGTACAAAGGACAGCAGCTGGTAAGCTCTGAGATGGTGTAGCCTCACTGCAAAGCCCCATGGGCTGGGACGGGTGTGTGTGTGCAGAGGAAAGCCCACAGAGGTGGACCAGAGAGGCAGCGGTGCAGTGCTGGGGAGATGCTCCCATGATGCTTGACTGCTACAGGTGAGGTTGTTCTGCTGTGCTCCCCCCCAACACTCCCTCCCTTGCGTCAGTTGCTTGCGGGTCGCCAGTTTGAGC
>NW_015182194.1:0-736 GCF_001447785.1 Gekko japonicus
CATTTTGTTTTATCTTTTCTAATCCTTAACTGATATTCTCGCTTAGGGGCGCCCCTCCTCTGTTTTCGAATATCCTGGTAATCCCCAAATATATCTGGGAGCTTTTTGGGGGGTTTTCTCCAGTTTTCCCAAGAAAACCTGGATACATTTGGGAAGCTGAAATATATCTGAAAGATACCAGTAAGATACTTTTGGGTATGTTTTCAGTTTGGGTACACCCGAATGCACACCCCCTCACCGCCACAGCTTCTTGCCCCCGTCATTGCTGCCGATGCTAGGAGAGCTGTGGCTCCCTCCCCCCTCACTGTCACCACAACCCTCACCAAGCCTGGCATGCTTCCCATCCTCTGCTGCTGGGCCCCTCTAGGTTTCCCCCAGTGCCACAGCCATTGCTGAGGCCACCCACATCACTGGGCCTTCCCGCATCACTGCCACTGCCACTGGCTGGAGGAGGTGTGTGCATTATTTGTGCATGCAAAGAGAATACTAGTTTTCAGGAGGGATTTAACCTCCCCAGTGCATTTTTTAAACATTTTCAGATTTTTCTGCAAAACTTGGGTTCTCTCAAATTTGCAGAAGTACCTGTTTTCTTCATCTGTGGCACCAATTGATGCATTTAGATATATGCAGATGGGGCCACACATCAGCCATTAGAATATATGAAATACTTTCCAGTTTGTTAATAAAATATGTAGTGTTCTTATATGTGATGGCAAGGACACAAATGTTCTGAAGA
>NW_015182195.1:0-633 GCF_001447785.1 Gekko japonicus
TCATAAACTAACAGAATAATCTTTCTGTCAGTGTTGTTATTACAAATCATAGGTGTCAATAAGGATTCCCTGGGTATATTCTTAGCTTTGTAGAAGGCTTGTTTCAGAATTTTGAAAGAATATCCTCTGTCCTTTAATTGTTCCATAAGGATGCTGGTTTGTCTACAAAAATCTATATCATAGCTGCATTTTCTTCTAATACTCAACATCTAAGAAAAAAGTAAATTTCTCTTCAGGTGATAAGGATAGAAACTGTCACCCGCTAAAAAAAATAGTTTGCATCCATGGGTTTTCTAAAAACATTGATATGTAATTCAATACCTTCCTTTTTAATCAAAACATCTAATAAGTTAATCCTAGACCTGTCATATACCATTTCAAATTTAACACTGTAATGGATATTATTAATATACTGCCCAAACTGGATAAGGAGCTCCTCCGAACCTTTCCAAATGATGAAAATATTATCCAAGTACCTTTTATTTAGGATGATGTTATCCCTATAGATATTATTATCCCTCTGGAGGATGAAGCTATTTTCTAATCTGTCCATGAACAAATTTGTTAATTCTGGAGCAAATTTACAACCCATGGCTGTGCCTGAAATTTGCCAAAAGAATTGTCCTTGAAACT
>NW_015182196.1:0-713 GCF_001447785.1 Gekko japonicus
GGCCACACTTCCTGTCTTTTGGTGAAAAGATATCTGGAGTCATGGGAAGGAAGGACAGAGAGCCAGTCTGGTGTAGTGGTTAGGAGTGCAGACTCTAATCTGGAAGAAAGGGGTTTGATTCTTCACTCCTCTACATGCAGCTGCTGGGTGACCTTGAGCAAGCCACAGTTCTCTCAGAGCCAGGGCCAGCTCCAGGTTTTTTTGTACAGTGGGTGAGGCTACCTTCTGGTGCGCCCCCGCAGCAGCCACCAAGGTGCCCCCATGTAGATCCCGGCTGGCTCCTATGCCCTGAGGGTCACTTCTCCCCCCACACACACACAGGCCTTCCTCTTGGGGTGCTCCAGGCTTCCCGGACAGCGCTCGGACATGCAAGCAGCAGCCGGCCAGTTTCCAGTCCCCTCCACCCAGCACCAATCGCAGCCCCGTCAGGGTCTTGCAGGGTAACGTTGTCAGCCCCTTTGGGCAGGGCATATGGCGGAGGAGACCACGGTGAGGACAGCTCTCTCTCGAGGCTTTGGGGAAGCTGCATGGTGCCAAGGGAAAGGAAGCCCCCCCACATCCCTGCCCCGTCGGGAAGCCTCTGTGGCTCTTCTGCCTTTGACAAGGAAAAGCCACATCAAACCTCACAGGAAACCTCCCTCTCCCTTTTGCATTTCCCGAAGAGGAGCTGAAGCTGGCTGGAGACTCCCCAGGGGCCTGGGGTTAGGGTGGCG
>NW_015182197.1:0-688 GCF_001447785.1 Gekko japonicus
TTACTACCGCCTCTGTCCCACATTGCTTTCGTCAATGTAGGCCTCATGATCCACCGCATAGCCCCTTTGCTGGTCAAAGGGAACCCTTCCTGTTGCATGCTGGTGACAATCTGGCTATATCCAGCCCTTGATTTTTTCTGACACATCTGAAGAGCAAGTCCCACTAAACTGAAGAAGAATCATTTGCAATATTGAGATGTTTTGTATATGGAAGCAAGCCCTAGTGTGGTAAAAGGAGCAGTGCAAACAAACTACTTGAAAATAACACACACCCCACTCCTTTTTTTTTGCTGCTGCTGCTGCAGAAGAAGAATACCATGGCTGTCCCCACCAGATTGTAATATACTGCAAGACTCTACCCAGACAGCTCTGAACAGTTATAGCTAGAGAAGTAAGCCAAACAAGATCATAGAAGTGTGAAGAACAAAATGGAAAGACCCTTGCAAGGTTAAATTAAGTAACAGCTTTTCTGACCTGATTTCCCACTATAGATACCCGTAGTCTTAACTACATTCACCCTGATCCACACACTGATTTAAGTACTTTAGTTTCACCAGTAGAAGTGGCACAAAGCCAAACAGTCCAGTTTACTTTATTTTGCCCATGGTGCCATAGATGAAACATGATGAAAATAAAGCATACATCTTTCGATTTCTTTAGTGCATTTTTATCCTACCCTTCCTCCAAG
>NW_015182198.1:0-702 GCF_001447785.1 Gekko japonicus
TAGCCAGTATACCAGATCATCTGAGAGCCAGTGTGGTCAACGTACATACACTCACGTAGCTGTCTTATTCCAAGTCAGACCATCCAATGCAGCAGTCTTCTGTGACTGGCGGTGGCTCTCCAAGGTCTCAAGGCAGAGGACCTTTTTCGCAGGTATAGTGGTTAGAGTGTCAGGCTAAGGCTGCAGAGATCTGGATTCAAATCCCCCAATTTGTCATAAAAGTCCTAGGGGAAAACCTTAAACCAGTCAATCTCTCCACCTAGCCTGCATCACTGGATTGTTGTTGTCATCCCTGAAACCACTAAATGTTCCTTCCCAAACAGATTCTTGCAGTGATGACTATTTTAACAAGAGCTCTGTTTATTCAGGTAGCCTCCAATAGGACAACTCAACAGTTACTGGGGAATGAGAGTGAAAAGAACTGTGGATGCTAGAATGCACACCCCAGAATTGTCTAGCTGGTAGTTAACCTTTTCCAAACACTTTACTATAGATAAAATATGGGGAAAGAGAACTTTGTGTCCTACCCTGAGCTTGAAGGAAGGGTTGACAAGCAACCACAAAAAATGGGATAGTTGAGTTGGGCTTCACCTTGGGCATTTTTTAAAAAATCCAGGCTCTGCGCCTGGGCTTGACTCAAAGCATGAGACTTGCTGTAGGATCCACCCCTTGAATTGGGGGGTGGGGTGGGCTCCACCTCAC
>NW_015182199.1:0-703 GCF_001447785.1 Gekko japonicus
GAGAGCTTCCAAACTGAGGGCTGTGAGGGTATCCCTGAGGAAGGGCTGCCATTTAAAAAATTTAAAGTACTGTAAAAATGCTGTGAGGGCCTGATCCTGTTCAGGCCTCCTGTGCTGCGGTCTTGTCCCCACTCCATGTTTTCAGGTGCTGAAACAGCCACACGGAGAGCGGGACTGTAGACATTTGGGCATTTGATAAGGCCTGGGGTGGGGGGCAAGAGCACACCTGCCTGCTGCACTGCAGGCCCCATTCTGATAGGGCTCTCATGGTATTTTTAAATAACTTCAAAATGATGGCAGCCATGAGGATGCCCATCTCATCCAGGTTGGCTCTAAGAATGCCCATCCAAATTCCAGCAATATGAAATGCACAGTGACAACATAAAGGTGACTTATGGCTTCTTAACAGCTAAAATATTTACTGTGATACAAGCTTCTAAGAAATAGAGTCATCTGGTGAAATGGGCTACAGTCGACAGAAGCATATGCCACAATAAATCTGTTACTCTTTAAGGTGCCACAATATCATTATTTATTTACTTGATTTATATTCTTCCTTTCTCCCTAATGGGAACCCAAAGCAGCTTACATTGTTCTTGTCTCCTCCATTTTATCCTCACAACCACCTTGTGAGGTAGGTTAGGCTGAAAGCGTGCTACTGGCTCAAAGTCACTCATGAAGCTTCCCTGGCAGAATGGGGATT
>NW_015182200.1:0-736 GCF_001447785.1 Gekko japonicus
TTTCTACGAAATGACCCCTGATTTGCATGCATACTTCGTCACACGCTTCAAGGCCCTCAGCCCGTTGAGCACCCTGTCATACTCTTCATCTGAAGGCGACTGGGGCGGGTATCGTAGTGTCCAGCTCTCTTTCTCTCAGAAGGGGGGCTCTGCTGATTTAAAACAAAACAAAACTCTCTTTGGTGTGATCCCCACTCTCTCTCCTCCGTGTTCTTCCACTTCTACACCGTCGGCGTCGCGTGGGAAACGACAGCAGGGGAGTTTTTTCCAAGGCTGTTCCCGGCACCTAGGCCAGAGGCACAGGTGAATGCAGCCAAAATAAATATAATTAAGTGTCTAGATAATGACCAGTGTTCCCTCTAAGCTGAGTTAGTGTGAGCCAGCTCATCGTTTTTTAGCCTCCAGTTCACACATTTCTGTCTCCGCTCAGGAAGGGAGGGCTCAAGAGCAAACTGATTTATGAAGCAGCCCACTCACTCGCTCACAACTTTCATGCCAGTAGCTCACAAAGTAGAATTTTTGCTCACAAGACTCCACAGCTTAGAGGGAACATTGATAATGACTCGACGTCTTTCCCCAGTTTTCTCAGCGGCTCCTCCCCCCGTGATACTGCAAGCAGATCCCCAAGTTGCTGTGCACCGGATCGGTCCAGAATAGGCCTGCCAACCTCCAGGCGGCACCTGGTGATCTCCCCCTGGATCTTCAGGCTACAGAAGTCCGTTCCCCTGGAGAAAAT
>NW_015182201.1:0-699 GCF_001447785.1 Gekko japonicus
GGTATTTATATGACCATTCTAAATTCATTTTGTAGCTGTCTTCCTATCCCACCTGGTTTTCCATTTTGTTGGACTATTCCAAATCCATCATTCCAGAAGCATCATAGTTGCTTATTTTACATAACACATTAATATTTTTGGAAACATTTTTCCTTCACAAACCCATGGCTTCAGAATATGATACATTCATATGAAAATTTGTTAATAAAACAACCTTGTTGTAATCTCTTTGCAAGGACTAACTATTGAATGGAACAGAAACTCTGGGCAAATAATACATAGAACACAAATGATCTGAAGTCTATATACAGATTTTGTCCACAACCTATATTTCATTTACTCAAGAGAAAGGCTGATAAAATAAATAAGGCTACTCCAGAATAGGTTATCACTATAATAAATGGTATAATTAAATGGTATGAATGTGAGAGAATAAATTTGAACTGAACTGGGAGCAGGGAAAACTCTAAAATTTTGAAATTCACAGTCTGAAATTTGATAATTTTTTTGGCCATTTAATCTGACTACTAGCACAAAACCTAATCCCGGGGACTGCCGTGCCACTCTGGGTGCTGTCATTCCAGTCCCAGAGCACTGAGAAGATTACTACTACTCTGAACTATGTACATTGCTCACAAATTGAGTGCATGGCAACTGTTTTGTATTCTGACTTGGCTCAGAGACTCCAGCCATGCATTT
>NW_015182202.1:0-685 GCF_001447785.1 Gekko japonicus
TTATTATAAATTTTTATTTGTATTTATTTAAATTTATTATAAAGTTTGTTAAAGTTTGAAAAATGGACAGAACAGGAAAGTCACATCTTACCAACATTTTTGCCCGTCCTGGCCCCCTAAGTCAACAAATCTGAGTGTTTTGTGAAGCAGGGGAAGGACTGCCCTCATTCTGAATTGGCACCCTGATGTTGTAGAGTGGTAAAATCTGACTGGTTATGTGGAGCTGTGAGGTCATCATGCTCATGGCCCATCAGTCAACTTGCTAGGGCTACAGTCCCAGAGAGAAGTAGAGGTAGCTAAGGAGATAAAAAGGTGCTCAAGAAACAGCCAAGAGGTACTATAAATAGGCAAAGGTGTTCTTTTCATGGGGAAGGGACAGGACATTTTAAACCTATTCATGAGCCTCTCCTGTCATATCGAAACTATTTACTGGGTGCTATTCAGAAAAATATTTCACCTGGCATCCAAACCACTTTCATACATGTTGATGTATGCAAAATATATCAAAATTAACTCCCCCATACCCAGTATAGCTAAGGCCATGCATTTGTAAACTAACTACATCTTCTTAAAAACACATAGATTACAGGTGCAAAAGGAAAGCAGAACATAAAGGGAAAGAAAACCCAAAACGAAGAAGACGGAAAGCAAACAAGCTCCAGGGCTCTTATCTGGCCCATGAGCA
>NW_015182203.1:0-683 GCF_001447785.1 Gekko japonicus
CATAGTTGAGCGACATCAATGCTAACCTCGGTTAACACTTGTTAACTAGAGAGCCTCTCAGATGCAGGGCCTGAAATCGGGTGTCAAAGTGGGCTTGTGGACTAGAACAAAGAGAGAAACTGATCAGTGCCACCAGTGCTAAATAATACTAAATCGTGGTGTAAGCCAACAGGCAAAGAGAGACGAACTTTGGCTGGAAGAAGACAAGGAGAGTTGGTGCATTGTGAAGGTCTCGATTTGCGGTCCATAGGGCTGGATCCAGTGACTCCCTTCGAGGGTTGCCTCCAGCTTGGGACATTCCAGGAGATTTGGGGCCAGTGCCTGGTGAGCGAAGAATCTGCAGAGGGGAGATTGCTTATCAGGAATATGATGCCATAGAACCCACCCCCTTTAGCTGACATTTTTTCCCCCAGGGAAACTGATCTCTTTAGTCTGGAGATCAGTTGTAATTCCAAGAGAGCTCCAAGCCACACGTAGAATCATAGAGTTGGAAGGTACCTCCAAGGTCATCCAGTCCACCCCCGTGCACAATGCAGGGAATTCACCAATACCTCTCCCCACCCTTGGAAGAGGTGGATGGCCCTACTCCCTTCCACTGTTAGTGGTCTTCCTCCAGCAGATGGAATCTTTCTCCTCTTATCAGAGGAAATGTCCCCATTTAGCCAGTTTGGTGTAGTGGTTAG
>NW_015182204.1:0-738 GCF_001447785.1 Gekko japonicus
CCTTTTGACCCCCTTAGGGGTCAAATTTTAAAAAAAATCCCTTCCTAGTGAGCACCTACGTCATGGTAGGAGAGCTCTCCCTGAATTTTGTGTTTCTAAGTCCAGGGGTTTGGCCTGGGTGTTGATTTTACGGTGAGGGAGGTTTCTTTTATATATGTAGATGAGATAACTGCCTGTCTTTAAAATATCAGTGTTTTTAACAGTCTAGTATATACAAACAAATCAAGCGGCTTTAAACTGAGTCAGATTCTTCATCTGTTAAGGTCAGTACTCTGACTAGTAGTAGCTCTCCAGGGTCTTGGACAGAGGTCTTTCATGTCACCTACACCCTGATTCATTATTTTTTTTTTACTGGAGATGCCCATGATTGAATCTGGGGCCTTCTGTGTGGAAGCAGATGCTCTAGCACTGTGACATAGTCACTCCCCAAATTCAGTGTTCGCTATAATAATTCATTTTTCCCAGGTAAAGGTCAGGACAAGATTTCAGCTCCCAGTGTCTAAGGAAGGGATTGAGGACTTTCAGTAATCAGTCTTACCTGAAATTTGCTTTACGATCTGTTGAAATAATTGTTGGAAATGGTACTGTGAACTTTTTCATGCCAATATGTAAATAAGTAAGTTGATTGTAATATACTGTTCAAACAGTACATACTCTATATATGGACTGGTAGTTTCCAATTTTGTTTCTGTCGCTGTCTTTTTTTGTGTAACTTTTTAATTGCTTTATACTATAAAC
>NW_015182205.1:0-727 GCF_001447785.1 Gekko japonicus
GCCTTCCCACTACGAAGCTCTCAAGTCAGTCCAGAGCTAGTGAAAACTAGGGTTGCCATTCCTCAGTTGGCAAGTGGGGGATCCCCTGGTTTTTCGGGGGCTTCGGCCCAACCACCGGCCAGCGGGAGGAAGCCCCGCCCCCAAGCAGTGGCATGCTGATGACCAATGTTCCCTCTAAGCTGTGGAGTCTTGTAAACAAAAATTCCACTTTGTGAGCTACTGCCATTGAAGTTGTGAGCGAGCCATTTGGCTCCTGCATAAATCAGTTTGCTCTGGAGCCCTCCTTCCTGAGCTAAGGCAAAATTGTGTGAGCTGGAGGCTAAAAGACTGTGAGCTAGCTCGCACTAACTCAGCTTAGAGGGAACACTGCTGATGACACGTGGAAGGGATGTCAGCACATCAGGGATATTTCATGGTGACACTCTTGTTTTTGGGGAAAACCCTTACGATTTGAGGCTGATTCTACCATAGAGTTTTGACCCCAAACCAGAGCATCACCGCGTGATGTCCCCGACGTGCTGATGTCACTTCTGCGTGACGTCGGTGCATCACGGCACTCCGCCCCACTCCTGGAAAGTTTCCTCCCACCCCCCCACCAGCGTGGCATTGGGACCTGACAACCCTAGCAGAAACACATACACAGTTATATCATAACATCAATACAGGACAACGTAAGACAATTGAAGAAGTACAGAGGGATTAAGCTCAATAAGTTCCCAAATCAATC
>NW_015182206.1:0-680 GCF_001447785.1 Gekko japonicus
GATGCTGGAGTTGCCCAGGCTCATTGCCATGACTGTCCAACATGAGCTGTGGGGTCAGGTCCCAGACAGAGGGAAACGCCCCAATCATGGACAGCCACAGCAGGCACCCCCTGCCCAGATGCCCCCCGCACAGATGCCTCCAATGCAAGTGCCCCCTGGGCAAGTTCTGCCTGGGCAGGTACCACCGGGACAAGCGCCTCCAGCAGTTTCCCCTGCTGCCCTGCCACCAGGACCTGAGTGGCCTTGCAAGCTTCTGGATGCCACTTTTGATGGCAACACAGAAAAGCTGGCTTTCTTCCAGCTGTAGGAGCACAAGTTCCTATGGGATTGTGGACCCACACTCAAAGCCATCCCATTGTAGTATAGGGACCTGGCCCGGGTGTTTGAGGAAGAAGAAGCAGCCTCCCCCTTGTAAAACAGACTGTGCCATAGAACTTTTACTGGGGCATAGTATGCGTAAATGGAAATTGTATGCCATGAACCCTGTAGAAAAGGAGGAGCTACGTAAATTCATTGACAAAAACCTAGCTCAGGGCTTCATCTGGCCAGCTTCCTCACCATTCGCCGTCCCCATCCGCTTCTGGAAAAAGGAGAATGGGGGTTTGAAGACTACAGGGGACTGAATGTGGTGTCTATGTTTAACACTTACCACCTTCCGCTGATCAAAGACCTCTTGGTGG
>NW_015182207.1:0-690 GCF_001447785.1 Gekko japonicus
CTCTGATCCTCCAGATTTCAGGCCCGCAGGTCTTCTTTCCTCCTTACCCAGAGGGCTTTATGATTGCCCCCCCCAAAAAAAATTACTCAGAACTGAGTAAGAAATCCTCCATGGCTATTCCTTGCCTGTTCCTATGACAGAACTGTGAAGGATACTCACTCTCAGCCAGCTCATTTCGGAAGGAAATATGCTCTTGGTATCCTCTTGAGGAACTCTCCAGCCATTCTTCGGATGCAAGGCCATTGCTTGTCTGCTCCAAAGTCTCTCTTATACTTCTGGCTTCTATCGCAGAGAGAGAAAGAGAGAGAAAGTCATCTTTTTTATATGGGGAAGGAAAGAAACTCAGGAGTAAGAATTCTTTTGGAAGGATGGAACCATGGACAAGATCAAAAACCACAATGCCAACCAGTATACGGGGGATGGATCTGTGAAGGAAAGCAACCTAGATATCCCAAGGCTTAAGGTGATTATTAAGTGGTTTGGTCTGACATGCGGATGTTCATGATTTGAGTCTCCTGGGTGCTAACATTTTTTTCACGATCAGACTCCAGAATGTAGTAATTAGTTAATCATGAGAACCTGTATTCAGTTGTGCAACCAGGAGGGAGGGGGGATTGGGAGGGTGCTGTCAGCCTCTAGAAGATTCCGTCAGCCTCTAGAAGACCCTTGATTGGGCCGTTAGGCTACAGC
>NW_015182208.1:0-676 GCF_001447785.1 Gekko japonicus
TGCTCTGGTGCAGGCGCAGCCTCCTCTGGTGCCCCGGTAGGGTCTTCCTCTAGGACCGCCCGCTGTCTCGGTACTTCCTCCGTAATGTGTTCAGGAAGCATTCTCCACCTGAGCTGGTCGATATGCCTCCTGAGGACCTGCCCGCATTCCGTGGACACCTCATACATCACCGTGCCCAAGGGTCGGATGATGCGGCCCGCTAGCCACGGTGGCCCCCTGCCGAAGTTCTTGGCGAACACCGGGTCTTCTGGGAAGAACCCACGAGGTGCTTCCCGGTGTTCGGTCTTGTCCCTCGGTTCTGGAGCCCGGTCCGGGTGCAGGTGATCCAGCAGGGTTCGTGGTCTCCGACCCAGGAGAAGCTCTGCAGGGCACCGGCCGCTTAGGTTGGGCGTGATTCTCGGAGCCAGGAGGAACTTGGCGATTCGCTGCTCCCAGTCTCCTTCCGTCAGGCGGCTCAGCGCTTCCTTTGTTGTCCGCACCATACGTTCAGCTTGGGCGTTGGTCGCGGGGTGGAAAGGTTCTGACCTGATGTGCTTGATCAAGTTGCCGCTGAAGGAACGCTGGAACTCCTCCAACGTGAACGCCGTCCCATTGTCTGAGACGATGGTGTCAGGCAAGCCATGGGTGGCGAAGGTCTGTTGGAGTGTGCGGATGGTGGCCTTGGAGGACGTTGTGG
>NW_015182209.1:0-702 GCF_001447785.1 Gekko japonicus
TCTACCACTGAGCCACAGCCCCTTCCGGTCACTGAAACCCCATACGCACAGTCTCTGCTCTGTTGAACTCCTGAGTGTATACTTGTCTTTTGCAAATCAAAAATCCGTCCAAGAGAAAGAGTTGGAGGGGGATCACACCAGACTAAAGCCAGCCCCACCCCACCCCCGTGTAACAATGCCCACACATCCCAGCATCCATTTTTCTCTTGTCTCTTTGCAAACTTACAGCGTGTCTGGATCAACGAGAAGTACTGGCGACGTCCCAGCGGGCCCGTCTTTCTCTTCATCGGGGGCGAATCTTCTCTTTCCATGTTTGACGTCCTGACAGGTAGGGGAGGCACCACCTTCTTGGGCTGTCTGACTGTTCGGGTGGTGGAGACCAAAGAACATGGTCCCAGACTGAGAGCCAGTTTGGTGTAGTGGCGAGGAGTGCGGCCTCTAATCTGGGAGGACCGGGTTTGATTCCCCAACTCCTCCACATGCAGCTGCTGGTGTGACCTCAGGTCAGTCACAAGTTCTCTCAGAGCTGTTGTCTCAAGGTCAGTCCTCGAAAGAGCTCTCTCAGTCCCACCTCCCTCACATTTTGTGGCTGGCTCCACCCCCCGGGGCAGCCATTTTGTGGCTGGCTCCACCCCCCGGGGCAGCCATTTTGTGCTGGGCCCACCCCACTGTCTCAGAATTCCAAAGGTGCCCACCGGCTCC
>NW_015182210.1:0-707 GCF_001447785.1 Gekko japonicus
TACCCCACCCTCCCCACTACGCAGGCTCATGCCTGGAATGTCCTTCTATCATCACTACAACTGGCCATTACCTTCTCTTAGTTTAAGAAATGTAAAGGTATCACTTCTGTCTTGCTTTTCCATTGTAACTGCTCATATTTTCCATAACTGGACTTGCAGTTGTCATAGTGCCTGCTTTCCTTCCAGGGGGACCGTGCATTTTTTTCACTTGCATTTGCCATGTGGTAAATATGGTGCAAATAATAAACTGTGATGATGAGAAAGAGGGAATAGAAGCATCATCTAGTGGGAATGTCCCCGAATCTTTAGGGGGAGGGAGGGATCTTGGGTAGCGTGGAAGGGCGCAGCATACATGCCTATAGTACTGACCTCAGTCAGGACAATGCTGATTGAAACTGTCAAGCAGTTTAATCTAAGGTGGCTTCATATAGAATCATAGAATCATAGAATGTGAGAGTTGGGCCTTGCAGGTCATCTAGTCCAACCCCCTGCACTCTGCAGGAGCATAGCTGAAAGATAGCCCTACATACTTACAACATACCCGAAAGATGGTCATCCAGCCCCTGCTTGAAAACGTCCAGCGAAGGAGCAGCTACCACCTCCCGAGACAGTTAGGAAGTTTCTCCTGATATTTAGCTAGTATCAACTCCCTTGTAATTTCCACCTATTTTATCTAGCCTTGCAATCTGGAGCAAGACAGAATAGAT
>NW_015182211.1:0-677 GCF_001447785.1 Gekko japonicus
AGAATTTTGTCAGAGAGGTTCTGGAACACCATTCTGGTGCGTTTCTCCAGAGGGGGGGAAAACCTTGCTTCCGGGTGATGTAGGCATGTCAAGTTTATTTTCGACAACATTGCTGTTGGGGGGGGGGGGATTCCCTCCCACTGGCTAGCTGGCTGGTGGCAAATCCGGGCCATCCCCTGCCCCCAACTGGGGAATGGCAAACCCTACTGTGTTGGCAGGTGCTACTAAAACAACTTTTTAAAAATCTGCACAGCCAATTCATTGTCCAGTGGCCACTCAAGAAGAAGAAGGAAGAGGTGGAGGAAGAGGAGGAGGAGACTGGATTTATACCTTACCCTTCACTTAGAGTCACAGAGCGGTTTACAGACTCCTTTCCCCTCCCCACAACAGACACTCTGTGAGGTAGGTGAGGCTGAGAGAGCTCTGACAGAAACTGTTCTTTTTCAAGAACACCTCCGACAGAACTTATAACCGACCCAAGGTCATCCTGCAGCTGCAAGTAGAGGAGTGGGGAATCAGACCCAGTTCTCCCAGATTAGCGTTAGTGTGAGTTAATGTGAGCTGACTCACCATTTTTTTAACCTCCGGCTCACACGTTTCTGCCTTAGAAGGAGGGCTCCAGAGCAGACTGATTTTTGCGCTAGCCAGATCGCTCACTCACAACTTTTATGCCAGCA
>NW_015182212.1:0-662 GCF_001447785.1 Gekko japonicus
GGTCTGGCTTTGCCTTGCCCTTGCTATGCTTTTTTTTAAAAAAAAAATGTAATAATTTTCACAATCCCAGAAAACACTTTTATCTGCAGAAGAAAGTGAATGGCAAATATACATGAAGTGTACTTTTATTTTTAGTGTTTCAGGTTAGATCTAATGTTTTTCCTACTTTCCCCTTTAAGACCAGGGGGAAACAAGGAGAAAGGGAAATAAGTACTCGTAAACAGGCATGCAGTGCATCAAAAGCAGCCCAAGATGGACAATGGGCAACAAAAATGATATATCAGTAATTTGTTGTAAATACAAATTCAAGCAGAGGCAACTCAGAGGAACTATCAGGTTATAGGGATCAGATTTGTAGCTTGGGGGTGCTACTGGATTCTAGCCTACATCTGGAGGCCAAGGTCTCTTCTATGGAACATAGTTGCAGCTATGGCCATTCCTCAAAAAGTGTGATCTGTCCACAGTGATCCATGTTCTGATCACATCCAGGTTATATTTTCAAATATCTAAAAATACATTCATGCACAATTGTCATCTGTATACCATATATTCAAATGCTGATAAAGTTGTAAGGTCCTCAATCTATTTGGTTATGGGAAGTGTGCATTTATCACTTGAGTGTTGTAATAGAAATCATTTAGTAACAGTAATGGCACAGAGGG
>NW_015182213.1:0-662 GCF_001447785.1 Gekko japonicus
AGGGTGTAACTCTGCTTACGATTGCACTGCCAGTTTCCTTCACTGCTGTCACAGCATCTACCTGCCGGGAAACACATTACATCTTACATTTTTTGCCTGTCACAAGTTGTCAAAGGGACAAAGACTTTGTCCACTGGAAAAGCCACAGAGGTAGTCAGCCTCCTGTTTCTGGTACATATTGCTATAATTTTCAAGAATATTTCACTCTTGATTGTTATACTTTGCTGCAGACAAAATGTGATGGTTTACCATCTTGGTATTTCAGATCATTTATCATCCAAGTAAGTTGAATGCTAGCATTAAAAATGTTAGATGTTCCCTAAAACTCCACAGATCTTTCAACATGGGATAGGTCCAGAATTATCTCATGGTGTCAGAAGTTTACCTTGGAATAAGTGGTCTGTAGACTGTGGCTATTTGCATCTATTGTAAGGAGATTTCAAAAGCTTTCAATGCTTCCGTAGCTGGGAAGTGTTCAGTGGGGGGCAAAGACCAAGACCGGAGAGCTTAATTAGAACATAGGATTGCCTTGCTCTGCCATGGGGGGGAAGGCTTCTGCTCACGGGGCGAGCATGGTACTGCTTGCCGCAGTGGTGCTGGGACTCCTGTCTCCCTTTGACCTTCCCTCGTTGCTGACCATGGCCCCAGCAGACTCTGCCCAA
>NW_015182214.1:0-642 GCF_001447785.1 Gekko japonicus
GCCATTTTGTGCCTGGCTCTGCCTCCGGCCGCAGCCATCTTGTGGCTGACTCAGCCTCCTGCTGTGGACATTTTGTGACTGACTCTGCCTCCTGCTGTGGACATTTTGTGCCTGGCTCCGCCTCCTGCTGCAGCCATTTTGTGGCTGACTCCGCCTCCTGCTGCAGCTATTTTGTGGCTTACTCCGCCTCCTGCTGTGGCCATTTTGTGCCTGCGCCCACAATGGTGTGTCGGAATCCCAAGAGTGCCCACGGGCTTAAAGAAGTCCGGGACCCCTGCCATATATCCCTGGAACAGCTGAAGTGCATTGCTCTGCAAAGAGAAACCTTGACCTCCATGCATATGTGAATCAGGCTTAACGGCTGAGTCTGGGATAAGGAAGCCGGTGACACCAACGCATGCACAAACTGGCCTTCATTTGCAAGTCGATGTGCTCGGGATTCGGGCTGCCAGTCCCAAACCGGGCCGCTCCTTGCCCGCACATCACATGGCGTCGGCCCAAACCTAGACAGCTCCTCCAATTAACCACTAGCGAACTGACGACGGATACGCCAGATAGTGTCGCTGGAGAAAGTTCTGGAAACGACGGCGCCGCAGGCGATAACTTTTATACGTCTTCTTTTATCTCGGTTTATGCAAATAC
>NW_015182215.1:0-662 GCF_001447785.1 Gekko japonicus
GTACAATCAGTTCACACTTACAAAGTCAAGGTCTTTATTAATACGGTCATAGACCAGTACAAGTCATAGCAAAATTCCTGACTACCACAGTGAGTTAGAGAAAACTTAAAATTAGCTCTCTACACAGAAAAATCCAAAGGGATGTACATGTTAAATAAAATGATAGATAAAATGATTAAAATCCTGCAACTTAAGCCACCAGTATCTTGCAAATTTTACAAACTGCCACACAAAACTTCACAGTATGTGTTAAAACCAGTGGATTTTTATCTATAAGTAATTTTACAGCATACACTGAGTCTGATCGACTGGGATATCTACTGAGCAAGGGATGGATACATGTAGTTTTGATCTCCCCTGAACCATAGGAACATAACCTCTCTGTCCTAGAAGCCTTTTTATATTGTCCATCCAAAATCTCGTAAGGGAGTGCTTGACATTTGGCAAGGGAAAATGCCTTCCTGTGGCTGAAAATCTCCAATTGGGAGAGATAAGCAGCCAGGGAAACTACATCTCTAGAGTTTTCCAAAGACAGGAAAGTCAGTGACCTCTCTAAATCCGCCTGCTGCTCAGTATCCATCACCCTTTGCTTTAAAACTTGTTTTGCCTGCTTGTAGCCCATTTCCAAAATAGAGTGAGGGGAAAAGCCCAAACTCACCAAC
>NW_015182216.1:0-754 GCF_001447785.1 Gekko japonicus
CCAAAGATCAGCTCTTTGTCTAATAGCTCTGGGAGCAATTTCGATTGTCTGCTCGGATTTTCTCCCAGTGTTTTTCGTCTCCTCTGACAGCCTGCACCGAACATCCCAGATTGCTAGTTGCAGGTCATAGCAATGTAAGCAGAGCCCGGCTGGATCAGAAACGTGTCCGTCTCGTCCAGGATTCAATAGAGTTGCCATCCTCCAGGTGGGGCCCGGAGATCTCCCGGGATTACAGCCAGTGTTCCCTCTAAACTGAGTTAGTGTGAGCCAGCTCACAGTTTTTTAGCCTACGCCTCACACTTTTTTTGTCTTAGCTCAGGACGGATGGCTCCAGAGCAAACTAATTTATGCAGCAGCCAAACCGCTCGCTCACAGATTTAATGCCAGGAGCTCACAAAGTAGATTTTTTGCTCACAAGACTCCACAGCTTAGAGGGAACATTGATTACAACTGACCTCCAGACAACAGAGCTCAGTTTCCCGAAAGAAAATGTCTACTTTCGTTGCGATATTGCAATGCACTTTAAGTGGAGTTGCCTTTGGAAAAGGTTTCCCAGGCTTCCATTTGGCCAAAAGTCGATGGCCTGGGGAAGGATACAGGGATCGTATCACCCTTTATGAAAGACCTGAACAGACTGTCTGCCTGTTTCCAGGCACAATTCAACGTGCTGGATCTGAAGTCCTTAAATAGTTCGGATCTGCAGCACTCGAGGGACTGCCTCATATGAACATGAGAAGAGCCCTGCCGGATCAGA
>NW_015182217.1:0-668 GCF_001447785.1 Gekko japonicus
GAATTTAACACAACCCAAAGAGGACATTTCCCTCAGTTTTGTAAAAACAGCCTAAAAGAGGACTGACACAAAAAAAGAGGACACCTGGTAACCCTAACTCAACCATGAACTGCAAAGTGGTATTCTTTGTTAGTCTGTTGTATCAAAAGTCCAGCGGCACCTTATAGACTGATCGCCAAAGTGACTTTTTTGTTTTGTTTATCCTAACAACTGTTATTGGTAGGGTTGCCAGCTCCTGGTTGAGAAATACCTGGAGATTTGGGGATGCAGCCTGAGGAGGGTGGGTTTGAGGAGGGGAGAGACTTAAATGGGGTGTAGTGCCATAGAGTCCACCTTCTGAGGAGCCATTTTCTCCAGGTGATGATATATGTCACCTGAAGATCAGTGGTAATCATAGGAGATCTCCAGCCACCTCCAGGAGGTTTGCAACCTTACTTATTGGCACCTCCTTGATTTTGGTGTTGTACGTGTATGTTTATAGAATTAGCTGATATTTTAAAATGCTGTTTTAAAGTTCAGCTGTTTCACGTTTGCCATATTGGGGACCCTAATCAGGTGGAAACCTGGCATAAAAATGTTTTCAATAGAATGAAATACATTTATTTCCACATGAGCTTTATTTTATTTGGCTCATTCTGTCTCTGTCAGCCTAACCTACCTCTCAGGGC
>NW_015182218.1:0-665 GCF_001447785.1 Gekko japonicus
CCAATCAGAAGCCCTGTTGGGCAAGTACCCACCCACTTTCCAATCGACTGGTTAAGACACCAGTCTGGTATTTAGAGCAACCCTAGCCCTAACCCTATACCAAAACAGTTTAGAACAACGAATACTAATAATCTAGTTGGATATCTATGGCAATCAGAAAAAAACGAATGAATTAACTCTATGTGCTCTTAAGTCAGTTTAATAAAATTCCCCTACATGAAAGCCAATGTTCTTGTCCTTCAAAATCTGTGGATTCAATATATCATATTATTTTTGACTGTCAACTTCATTCAGCCTGACACAAAGAACTGTTGTCATCTTTATTTCCTCCTAATTATAGTTCTAATAAGGGAAAGGCTATTCAGTATTTATTAAAGGATGCTAATCCTAGAATTACAGCGATAGGTGCTTACGTTCCTTCTTAAGCGGGCAAAGTTAGATCTATGCTCCTAAAGGAATGATTCATATTGTTTACTATGCTTTTAAATAACCACGTTGTGTTATTGTATATCTATGTATCTTACTGTTATGCCATTAAAGGTATTTGACTTTGATTTTAACTCTATGGATTAATGTCCTCCAAAATGACCTATCATTAGCAGCCTTGCTCCAATCTAGCAAATTGAAGGCCTTTGCGGCTTCCTTGATTAAGTCAATCCATTTCA
>NW_015182219.1:0-658 GCF_001447785.1 Gekko japonicus
GCCAGCTAGACTACTGTGATACGTTCTGTCTTCTCTTGAAGCCAAAACTCCAGCTGGTATAGAATGCCTCAACCCTACTTATTTATTTTTCAAATCTCTACCCCGCCCTCCCAGCCGGAGCCGGTGAGGTGAGGCAGCTGTTTCACAGTCACGCCACTGGCTACTTGTTAGTTTTTTTCCCCCAAAACATTTTTATTTTGGATATATCATATTCAACATTAAATTACATTTCTTTAATTCCATACCCTTTTCTATTATCTCTACTTGTTAGTTTTAAAGTTCAATTCAAGTGCCTAGTTATGACTCACAAAGGCATTCTGGGCCTAAGTCTCACATCTCTACAGGACAGCCTTACACTGCAACATCTTTGCTCGTATCAGTGAGATCAACAGCAGCCCAAAACAGAAGCATTCTCTCTTATGGCTCCCAGTTGGTGGAGTTGCTTGATGAGGTCAGGTAGACTCCCACAATTTTATCATTCCACAGGATGTTTAAAATTGAATGGTGCTAGAGGACATTTTTACAAGGGAAACAGGGTTGGAGAACGTTTTACTCAGTTTTACACAATCTCTGAATGTTTTTAGAGAGCTTTTGCTGCATTATGTATTGCATGTTGCCTTATCTGTTTTTCTTCCCAATGTGAGTTTTTTGATGTGAA
>NW_015182220.1:0-726 GCF_001447785.1 Gekko japonicus
GCCACAAATTTTGTTAGTCTTTCAGATCCTACTGGAATCTTGCGCTTTTCTCCTGCTGCAGACAGACTCCCTCGGCTGCCCGTCTTGGTCTGACTCAGTTGAGGAAGTTGCAGCCTTTCGTTTGCCTGACCGGAGCAAGGCTGTTAAACAATAGGACTTTTGGGAGGTCATCCGTCCAGTACCTGAAGAGGTGAGGCAGCGTTCCCTTTAAGCTGAGTCAGTGTGAGCTAGCTCACCGTTTTTAGCCTCCGGCTCAAACGTTTTTGTCTTCGCTCAGGGAGGAGGGCTCCCGAGCAAATTGATTGACGCAGTACCCAAATCGCTGGCTCACAACTTTAATGCCAGGAGCTCGCAAAGTAGGATTTCTGCTCACAAGACTCCACAGCTTAGGGGGAGCATTGAACCGGGACTCAGGAAACCTCCTCCCCTGCCACAAATGTGGTTAGTCTGTAGGGTGCCCCTGGACTCTTGCTCTTTTCTCCTGCTGCAGACAGACTAACACGGCTACCCGTCTTGGTCTGTTTGAAGAAGCAAGCAATTTCCAACAGACCCCAAGGTTCGTCGTGTAAGAAGCGAATCGCCATGAGGTTCATAGTGTAAGAAGCGAATCGCCATGATTTGCTTCTTACACGATGAACCTTGTGGTCTGTTCACACCAGGCCCTCCTGTCTTCCGTCGTGCTCGCCCTTCCGTCGCCCTTCACGTTCGTTGCATCAATAACACTGT
>NW_015182221.1:0-525 GCF_001447785.1 Gekko japonicus
CATTCAGGTTCTTCCACTTCTCCTCCTTATGGCATCCTCCATCCCCACATGGCTTTTCTCCTTGCAGGTTTCCTAATCCCTAGCATAGGGTTTCTGAGTGGTCAGAAGTGTTAGAATATACAAGATCTGCTGCGTGCATGAAGCAAGAAGGATATGAAGAACATCCTACAGGGGGCATCGGAGGGGTTAAGTAGCCAGCATAGTCAGCTTAAGGACTTCCTAGTATTTTTCAAATGATCCCCTCCTGCCTCCTGATTGGCTCATTGGGGACTTCCTCTTTTTGAGATCTCTTCTTCCTCCCTGGTTGTTTGTTACACAGTTAGATGGTTAGATAGTTAGAGCCTTCTCTCTCCTCTCCTCTTTGCACAGCTATTTCTCTTCAGCAGTTTTTTGCATACTTAAAACTTGGCCAAAGAAAAGAAACCCTCCAGTGGAAATGCTGGTTGAATCAATCCTACCTTGTTCTCAGCCACGGAAGTGATCCTTTGGATGTCTGGATCGGTAGTTTACGGAACAACAAACTTT
>NW_015182222.1:0-659 GCF_001447785.1 Gekko japonicus
CAGAGGCTGAAAAAACCAGAAATTTGTTGTCCTCCCTAAAACCTGGGGAGTCACCCGATGGAATTAGGAAAAGATACATAGAAGCTATATTTCATACCACACCCAACTCACTAACACCACATATCGAGATTGCTTTAAAAGGGAATGGGACAAATCCACCAAGGGAAAGCCATTCAGTGGCTATCGTTGTTAAAATGGAACGTCCATGTACAGGTGCAGTTTACCCCTGAATTCCAAGCACTGGGACAATCAGCAGTGGAAGCCTGGGTGTAAACCCTTCCTTGCAAGCTCCCAGAGGCACCTTGACTAGCACTGTGACAATCTGTACAACACCCCCTAAGGCTGCCAACCTCCAGGTTGTACCTGGAGATCTCCCACAATTACAGTTGATCCCCAGATGTCCGACATCCATTCCCCTGGACAACACAGCTGCTTTGGAGGGTGGACTCTGAGGCATTGTACCCTGCGGAGGCCCCTCCCCTCCCCAAACTCTGCCCTCCTCAGGTTCCACCCCAAAAATCTCCAAGTATTTCTCAACCCCGAACTGGCAGCCCTAACCCCCAACCCCCAAAGGCTAGCCATTGTTTCTCTCTCAGATCAACCACCCAGAATCCAAAATGGCTCGTTACATTTGCAATTTAAAAACATGCTCTGTTGTT
>NW_015182223.1:0-655 GCF_001447785.1 Gekko japonicus
CTCTTTGCTATGCGATAAACTCCCCATTTTGTCCTTTTGATAAAGGCTAAATATTAAACATTGGGGTATAAAACCCAAAGAACTAAAGAACTTATAATAATATATTAACTCAAGGAAGGAAAGTAACGAAAATTCTCTAAACTCACGTGACTCTCTGTTTTCTCCTGACTCCAAGGAAATCGACGGCACCTGGGGAGAAAGCCCAATGCACTCGGAGGGGAATTGAGCGGCAGCGGCAGCTGACGCTGGTGAAGGAGACGGGCGCAACGCAAAATCGGGGAGGGGCGGCCGGAGCAGAGGGACGTCGGACGTGCCCAAGCGTGTGATCGGAGAGGTGGTCGGAGCCTTAGAAACAAGGGAGGAGCTACGCCGGGTTGTGCGGAGTGACTAAACTATCGCGAGAGGAACCGAGCGTCACGAAAGGTTTGGGGAGCGGAGCGAAGCCGAGCCAAACCGGAGGCGAAGGCTGAGTCACAGAGACACAGAGACTCAGAGACTAAATTGATAAGTGTCTAAACCAAGAAGGATTAAAGACTTAACTAAACTTAATTTAAAACAAAAGGGGCTTAGAGACCCACTTAAGACGGCAGTAAACACCAGAACAGACACATATAGACAGGAGTCAGAGTCAGAGATAAATAAGAGAGAGAGACGA
>NW_015182224.1:0-697 GCF_001447785.1 Gekko japonicus
TTCTCCAGCACCATAGTTCAAAAGAAGGCCCTCCCTTCCTCAAGCTCCACCTTCACCAAGGCTCCACCCCCAACCTGGAGTTGGCAACCCTTGGCACAAGCAGTACTTAGTCCTGCGAATAAAGAGTCCCAGGATCGCTCGTAGCAAGCAATGACCAGAAGCTCCCATTGCTGCTAACTTAGGACCTTCTTCCATGTTTACATCTCTTCCTGTGGACCGGAGATCAGCCTTAGCTGCAATGCATGAATTGAGACTGAATACAAGGGTCACAGACAATCCTCCCTCTAAGCTGTGGAGTCTTGTGAGCAAAAATTCCACTTTTGGAGCTACCGGCACCAAAGTTGTGAGCGAGTTATAAATTAGTTTGCTCTGGAGCCATTCTTCCTGAGCGAAGACAAAAATCTGTGAGCTAGAGGCTAAAAAACTGTGTGCTGGCTCACACCTAACTCAGCTTAGAGGGGACACTGGTCACAGAACCCCCTGCCTGCCTCGCTCCCTTCTCTGTAGAACCACAGCCTACAAGATCGCAGGGAGAGGCCCTCCTGACTGCCCTGTCAATCAAAGAAGCGCGTCTGGTGGGTACGCGAGAGAGGGCCTTTTGGTGGCATCCCCGCGATTATGGGACAACCTCCCCAGGGAGGTGCACCTGGCCCCCCTCACTTGCAGTATGGTGTTGGAGAGCCAGTTTGGTGTAGTG
>NW_015182225.1:0-666 GCF_001447785.1 Gekko japonicus
TGGTGGGACAGTCAGGAGGGGCCTGTCCCCGTGATCTTAATTTACAGGCAGAAACATATGGGAGAGTCTGCCACCGCATGGTATGGTAGCAAATTCTATTGGGGAGGGGTGGAAGAAGAGAGCAGACTCCAGGCTAATTACTTAGATGTGTGTCTGATGTGCCAAAACTGCAGACCAACATCAATATAATGAGAGCAAAGTTTGAGTCTGGTGGGACTTTTAGGGCCAACGAAGTTTTATTCTGGGTATAAGCTTTCATGTTCATGCACACTTCTTCAGATACATTGAAACAGAAGACGCCAACCATTACATATAGGTAGAGGGTAGGGAGGGAGTTGCCAGGAAGGGCTAATTAGAGCCAAGATGCATAAGTAACTGAGCAACAGATATAGGCAAGATTGGATTAAGACCTGTGAGCAGCAACACATTGGTATACAGCATAATAAAAGAGTTTACGGACAGATGCGAGAACTGAATGACATTAGGATATGTACTGAGATAAGAAACCGATATCTCTGTTAAGCCCTGGAGGTTCCACTGTCCTAAGTGTCGATATAAGTATCGCTGGCTAAGGCACGATCCACTTTCTCCTACCCATTCTGAACATATGGCCCTGGCCTGAATAGCTGAAGCTAGACTGATCTCGTCAGATCTCAGAACCTAAGC
>NW_015182226.1:0-656 GCF_001447785.1 Gekko japonicus
TTGTGGGGAGAGGATGGGAAGGTGATTGTCAGCCAATTTGAGACTCCTTGAGGTAGAGAAAAGACTGATATAAAGACCTTCTCTTCTGTTGAGTGTACCATTTTGCTGATTGTACTGGCTCACTGTGTAATCCACCCATGAGAAAGGTAGGCTATAAGTAGCGTAAATAAAATAAATATAAATCTTTACTTTTTAAAATTGGCATTATTTTATAGTCCTTTCTCCCTGAGACTCAAGGCCTGCTAAATGCCATCTGGTGCAGTCGCCTGTCCTGGAGCTGGGCTCTTCCCTGTAGCTGTTGCCCTCATCCATATGACAAAGAATTAATGGACGTAAGCCTGACATTAGGAACCGCAACATTCAAAAACCAGTGGAGAAACGTGTTAACCTTCCAGGACATTCAGCTGCTAACCTAAAAGTAGCAGTTCTCTTACAAAGGAATTTCAAAGGGAGATTAGAAAGCGAGACTGCTGAATTGCAATTGATATAATGATAATAAAGCTCAAGACAATGCATCCACCCTGGATCGAATCGAGACCTATCCTGTCTCCTTACGAGTGCTGATTTCTCCACGCCTATTCCCCCTCTGCATATCTCACCTAAAACCAATCATGCCTGCTATTGTCTTTCACCAGCTATTGTCATTTGCCTGCTAA
>NW_015182227.1:0-652 GCF_001447785.1 Gekko japonicus
GTACAGCTCAGTGGGATTTAAACCCCATGTTTATTCAGATCCTGGTCCCCAGTTTCTTTTGTAAAGTCGATGTGTGTTGGCTTTTTCTTAGAAAGAGATGTACGTATGTACATACAACATGTGACATGAACAAGTTTATATAGACTTTGGAAATGATGATATTCTCCACCTCCAGAAAAAAAAATAGCATGTAATGGCATCCACTTCAACTGGAAACTAGAAGTCTTTTAGCAATTGTGATGGACTGCACTTTTAAAAGCACAGAGGTGCTCTGTAAACAGACTATGGACTGTGAAGGGTTCATTCTTCACAGAGCCAGAGAGCCTTGAGTGACAGGCTGTTCCAAGAGATCTGATTGGTAGTATCAGCTGAGCAGAGAAAGACTTCTGAACTGGATGGCTGAGGAGAGATGCAGCCTGATTTCAGCCCCAGTTTGAGAAGAGTCGAGTACTGACAGTTTTGGAATTCAGCCCTGACTGACAGCAGTTTAACACAAGTCAGGAGGACTGGGGAAAGTTGGCAAGGACCAGTGGCTAGTTAGATGGAGACTCCTATTTGGGCCAAGGAAAGGGGATAAATCTTCTAGAGAGAAGAATTTACTTGCCCAGTCAAAAAGGGAGTTCGCTCTGAAGAGTACAGAGATCCCTGGTCT
>NW_015182228.1:0-646 GCF_001447785.1 Gekko japonicus
TTTTTTTTTTTTTGCACACCCCTACCATGGAGGATAATGCTATCAATGGCTACTAGCCTCCACCTTCATTCCAAAAGGTCTTTGGGATTTGCGGTGCTTGTCTTTTTAAGACATGCTGCTTGGGTTTGCCAACCTCTGGGTGGGACCTGAAGATCTGGAATTACAACTGATCTCAAGACTACAGAGATCCGTTCCTCCAAAGAAAATGGCTGCTGGGGAGGGTGGACTGTATGGTGTTATACTCTGCCGAAGTCCCTCCCCAAGCCCACCATCCACTCCCCAATCTCCAGGAATTTCCCAACTTGGAGCTGGTAACCCAGGTCCCCCCCCCCGATAACCCTATCTGCTTTAAAGATATTCAGTGATGATGTTAATATGGAGAAAGCATCCCTGTTTTCTTTTACTGCCTACTTTTACTCTCTGACAGTTTTCTTGGGCTGGTTTTTAAACCCTTCCTTTTGAAACAATTGTTCTCATTGGGTGCAGTCAGACAGTGTGCCAGGAGCGGTGTAAATTGCTCCGGTCCGATGTGCTTTTTTTTAACCCGGAAGAATCGCGATCACACTCACCTCTGCCCACTACACCACACTGGCCCCCAAGGTATGCTGGGGAAGGTCTGTGGCTCAGTGGAGAGCCAGTTTGGTGT
>NW_015182229.1:0-660 GCF_001447785.1 Gekko japonicus
ACTGAACTGGAAACAGAATGTGTTTTGGTTTAGTATATTTCACAGCGCTGGCTCCCATGCAGTTGGGGAAAACAGAGCAGTGTTTTCTGCCTCACTAAGGGACTCCCTCTCCCAGTTAGGTTTGTACAGTTACTGGTTTGACAGCACTGGATAAGGACTTGTGCCACAGTGAGGGGGGGCGGCAGATGCTGTCTTTTCCACCTCACATAAATTATTGTCTATACGCAGCCTGAATATCTAGTCTAGCATTAATATTACCAGTTGCTGCTTTGCAGAATTGTCAGGCTGATTGATGAACACTAGGTGGCAGGGTATGCATAGCTTTCCCCTTAGATGCTCTTGGTCCATCAGAACAGGTTGCACAGCTCTGTCTGGACCTTGCATTTGACGTCCGAAGGTCATGCGAGGTGGTATGTTTTAATCTCTCATGGGACAGTGTGGTTGATACGGACAATGAGGGGCCAGGTTCAAATGCCCATTTAGGCAGAATTCTTTTCGGGAAGGCTTGATTCCCAAAGGGTGTGCTGTGGGGGCACAGCACGCCATAGTTGGATGCATCCAGCTCAAGATGCCCATCAGAGTGTGGATTCCCTGTACAGTACTGATTTTTGCCACCCTTTGCACTGGCAGGGCACTGGCAGGGCCCCAAGGGGTGAAAGC
>NW_015182230.1:0-652 GCF_001447785.1 Gekko japonicus
ACTTCCGGGTGATGTGGTTGCAGCGTGTGTGCACTTCGCACATGCATGCACACTCCAGGCGTGAGCTGGGAGTCCCCCACTGCAGCGACAGGTAGGGCTTAGCAACCCTATTGCCTGGGCTATCCAGGTCAGGGCTCCGCTGGTCTTCATGTCTGCTTTCCCCAAGGATTTGCACAGGTGTTCTCAAATGGGTATGCGGGCTGAGATCTTAGGGCCAGAACCATGGAAGTAAGTCAATTTTGTCCTGAGAAGTTTGCGAAGAATTTGGGCTGTTCTGGGGGGGTGATGCTATTTTTCAATAGTGAATAATCAGCAACACTTTAGACACTCTCCTACCAATCTTTCGATATCTTTAAGGGGAAATGAGTTATTTTCTGCTTGTGTGAACACTAGATAAAATATTATTTTCCTCAGATATCATTTTCACACACACACACACACACACACACACACATCTATTTGGATGTTTTGGTTTTTGCTGTTTGTGCTGTGCTTGTTTTAAATGACCACTATTTTCTTTATGCAGATGTTTGCTTCATTCATTGGTTTAGATCTGTCCATGGATACATTGTGTTTGAGCACTGTTGATTTACTGGAAAATGCAGGAGCTTTGCAGATTGGAGGGGCTTTTCAAACCCTGTTCCCACCTTTT
>NW_015182231.1:0-640 GCF_001447785.1 Gekko japonicus
CCCCGTCTCTCTCTAGAAATATCCATCCATGATTGAAGCCCAGGGTGCTTTTGCCCAGGATTCTGTCCAGAGAGGAGCAGTCATACAAAATCTCGTGCAAACTCTGGATTTATCCAAACTGGGAGATGCATTTAGGGTTGCCAGTTCCAGGTTGGAACATAACTGGAGATTTTGGGGGTGGGGCCTGGGGAGGGGAGGGTTTGGGTATGGGAGGAACCTCAGCAGGATGTATTGCCATGGAGTCCACCCTCCAAAGCAGCCATTTTCACCAGGGAAACTGATCTCCATCAATTGGAGATCAGTTGTCATTGCAGGAGATCCCCAGGCCCCACGTGGAAATGGAGAACTGGAGAAGCCTTCTACGGGATTTCTTGACTTGTGCATTGTAGCATTGTGAGCTTTGGTTCCAGGAGAAACACTCTGCCTGAAGAATTTCTCAAAACACGCAACTTTTGCCTGGGAGGCGTGTTGCGTGACGTTTGCTGCATCCCTTCTCTGAAAGCAAGACAGCCAACAACGTTGAATCCTAACTGCATATTCGTCTCTGTAGCTGTGGACATTCCTACAAGATTTATATTCTCATATTCATTTGTATATTTTTAATGTCCTTGTTGTCAGTGCACTATAATCTCAATAGGTT
>NW_015182232.1:0-761 GCF_001447785.1 Gekko japonicus
GAAGGAAGTGACATCACTGCATTGTTGGTGAAAGAGGTCCGGGCCCCAGTTTTCTGCTAGTGGGGATCCAAAGCAAACGATCCTGGCGATTTGGGGGGTGGGGTTTGGGGCTGTGAGGAACCTCAGTGGGGTACAATGCCATAAACGCCACTCTCCAAAGCAGCCATTTTCTCCCAGGGAGCTGATCTCTGTCATGTGGGGATCAGTTGTAATTCCAGGCAGGCCCGTAGCCAGGATTTTTGTTGTTGGGGGGTATTTAAATTTTTAAGGGGGCAGTTAAATTAAATTAAATTAATCTGAATGCCGGTCTTTAAAGGGGGGGCTCCGAACCTGTTTCTAGCCCTCCCTTTCGAGGGACAGGACAGCGAGTGGGTCATTTCCTAGGCGGGAAAAACAGTTCAGAGGGCATTTAATTGCCTTCAGAAGGCATTGAAATGCCTTTTGAGTTCCCTTCCGCAGGACAAGGAAGCTTAGCAGGGCACCTTCAATACACCTCCAACAGTCCCCCTTTCTGGTAGCCCAGTACCACCGAGGTCATAGTCAAAAATAAAGTTTCTGGCATGGCCATTTGTGGGGCAGGGCTTTTAATTTAGGGGGCAGGGCCCCGAACTGCCCCACTGTAGCTATTGGCCTGATTCCAGGTGATCTCCTGACCCCATACGGAGGTTGAGGAGCTTAATTTGGGTCTCATGTTACTTACAGAGCTCGACTGGGTGTTTTGGCTATGACTACAAGAGCTTGGAGCTGCAGTGGCTCAAGTG
>NW_015182233.1:0-834 GCF_001447785.1 Gekko japonicus
AGAGAAAACATCCGTGGGACGACCCAATTTAATAGGAGAGCAAAGCTCTTGAGTCTAAATACATAAAGCTCAACGTTGTAGAATATATAAGTCTATGCAAAAGGTCCAAAAGGATCCATCAAAAGAAGACTGAACTCAATGTTGAGAATATAGAGTGGAAATCATAAATTTATTCAAACAAGTCACGTTGATGTGTATTTCAAACAACCTGATAAAAGAGGTTTCCGGATCTCTTATTCTCCCCTTTTCTACATGGTCTTCTTCAGATCAAAAACATTAGTCTATAATCAGAATGAACTTGTTACAAAACATACTTATTACAGAATAAAGGTAAGGTTCCCTTGCTTGAAAGCCAGTCGAGTCCGACTCTAGGGTTGCGGTGCTCATCTCCGTTTCAAAGCCGAAGAGCCAGCGCTGTCCGAAGACGTTTCCGTGGTCATGTGGCCGGCATGACACCAAGGCGCACGGAACGCTGTTACCTTCCCACCAAAGTGGTACCTATTTATCTACTTGCAATTTCTTGCTTTCGAACTGCTCAGTTGGCAGGAGCTGGAACTGGAGACGGGAGCTCACTCCGTCATGTGGCACACTCGGGTCTCCAACTGCTGAACTACCGACCTTCCACAGCCTGCAGTTCAGCGTCTTAACCACTTGAGCCACCGCAGCTTACATTATTATTATACATATTATTATACATATTACAGAACACAAAGCCTTAAATTGGGTCGTTCCATGGACGTTTTCTCTTTTTCTTACTCTACTTCTGGCTTCCTGTGGGACCTCTTTTTATATAGCAGTGGTGAAAAAGGCAAACTCTTCGTTAGGGAGTATTAG
>NW_015182234.1:0-646 GCF_001447785.1 Gekko japonicus
AAACTCACAGTGGATCTCCAGGTGACTCTCTACCCGCCCTAAAAGTTTGGTGAGGACTGGATTTACGGGGTCTGAGTTACGGTCCCCCAAATAAGGTGCCCCCATCCTTCATGATTTCCAATAAAGGATGGGAAGCAAAAAAAAAAGCAACATCAACAGAAGCCCTGCAGAACAGAATCAAAGTCCCAGAGAATCTCTGCAGTAGAAACTGAAGGTGGGGGGGCATTTCTGCAAGCTAGCAGAACCAGTGCAATGTGCCCAGAAGAACCAGTGCCACTGTGGCATTGCAAACACAACAGGATTAAGGTCAAGCCAGGAAAGTGTTTTTAGGGGAAATGTCAGGTGCAGGTTCAAAAGTATATAGAATGGATCCCTTACAATCAACAAACACCAAACACACAGGGAACCTCCCCCTGCCACAAGCTCCTCTACAATCTCTCCAAGGTGGAGGTGGATTACATTGCTGGGGTCCCAGTTACGGAACCCCCCCAAAGAGGTCTCCCACATTTATACCCTCCCAACCCTCCTGAGTGTGAACACCTTTGTGTGTTGTAAGGGTAAAAGTGGGTGCAAAGGATGATGATGAGGGAGTACTTCACCGAGTCCCATGAGCCTGCTGACACCGATCTCCTGGAGTACTGGTCAC
>NW_015182235.1:0-649 GCF_001447785.1 Gekko japonicus
TGTCCATTTTCACACATATGTAAGGCTCTGTTAAAGGAGCAGAATTTTTCTCTCTCTCTAGGCCTGTTAGCAAACCCAGTCATGCTGACTGGCCGAAGGAAGTTTCTTGGCTGATGGAGAATGGATTGCCAAGATGCCCACTACCTGTCAGAAGGATTTGCAGTGCTAATAAAAAGAATCCCTTAGGGGAGATGTGGAACAAAATAAAACTCCTCTATTTTGTAAAAAATTGTGTTTATTTGCATATTCGGTGTCATATCGATACTTGTTTTTCCCTCGTTGCTCAAAGCAGCTTACAATTTTGAAACATTGGAAGCATACAAAATACAGTGGACCCCCAATTTACCCGCCTGTCCAAGAAAATGCCTACAACTTGAAAACCATTATTAAAGACCTAACAAATAAAACAGACTTAGGCCCCGGTCACACCGCAGGAAAAGCCGTGGTGGAAGTGCGGCTTTTTAGAGCCGCAGCGAAAGAGAAGCGCGGCAGCGGGATCAGACAGATCCCCTGAGCCACCGCGCATATGCTCCCCAGCGTGATCAGATGCTGAGGGGGAAGCCACGGACAGGAGAACGAGGCGAGTCAGCTGCGCATGTGTGCGTATGCGCAGTTTGGAAGGGAGCCTTGCATGCTGCGGGAGACAGGC
>NW_015182236.1:0-630 GCF_001447785.1 Gekko japonicus
AAATATGCCACATAATTTAATTTTATATGTTAGCTAAGTTGTAAATGAAAATGATGCACTTTACGTCATTAAAACCATAAAATAAATTTAGAGTTGAAAAGAAAGCAAGTATTGCACAGATTTTGATGTTCCATCGAAAACCCATCCTTACCCCCCATTCGTCCAAGCCACATTATTTCCAGAAATTCTTAAATTTCCAGGTTTTTCTGAATACTTTACTTTCTAACAACTCTCTCTCTCTCTCTCGCAAGAACACAAGGTTAGCATTTTCCTTCTTAATCACATTTGGAATGTTTTAATGTAATGAAATAATGTAATCCTAACAGTTAGTGAAAATTGTTTTAACTTTTGCCATAGTGGAAGAGAATCAACTAAAACACGAAAAGGAAATTGGAACTAGATATAAAAGAGCTACTCTTATAGCGTTATACCTCTGTTATTCCTTTAATCAATTTTTGGGCTTCCAAAATGGTGGTAACCAAAATGGTGGTAACCAACACTGAATTGTTGTGGTACTTTTTCTGTCAAGAATTAAAAAAAAATCAAGAATTATTCATGCTAAAAGCATCAAGACAAACAATAAACATTTTTTTGAATTATGTCCAGAGCAGGAAACCAGCCAAAGAAGCA
>NW_015182237.1:0-632 GCF_001447785.1 Gekko japonicus
AACCCAATGAGGTAGGCTAGGCTGAGAGAGTGATTGGCCCAGGGACACCCAGCAGACTTCCATGACAGCAGGGGTTCTCCCAGATCCTAGTCTCACCCTTTACCCACGATGTTAGACTGACTAGAGAGTTCCTCTTACCATTAACAAAAGTGAAAACCAGCCTTTCTCCAAATGGCAACTGACTCCTTACAGTGCCAGTAAAAACAGTTCCTTTAACCAGGCAAGACTGATCTTGTCAGATCTCAGAAGCTAAGCAGGGCCAACCCTGGCAAGTACTTGGATGGGGGACCTCCAAGGAATACCAGGGCAATGACACAATAGCAAGCCACCTCTCTGAACAACCCTTGCCTCCAAGCCCCACTAGGGGTCGCCAGAAGTTGGCCATGGCTTCCAGGCACATGCACACGTGTACACACACAGACAAAATATCCCCCCCAAAGAAAAGAAAACAAAAGAAATGCTGTGGTGGCATTTTGCAACACCATCTGAAGCCTCTGGGCAGCCACCAAGAGCAGCCCCATGCTGAGTACAATTCAACAGTCTATTGAACAATTCAACAGTCTATTCAACAGTTTATTGAACTCTGTGCTTATAGTACTTTAGTGGGCATGTTTTTATTATAGTACTTCCCC
>NW_015182238.1:0-684 GCF_001447785.1 Gekko japonicus
TGCATGCAACTACATAACCCTGTTCAGACCCTTCTTGCATAATCCAGAACCTTTGCTCATGCAACCCACATGCCTTTTGCTTCACAGAATTATGTATGTTTAGAGAGAAGAGGCAGATTTTTATCTATACACAGACAAGAATGCAAGGTTACTACATAAAGGCTAAAGATCAATCCTGTGCATACTTATTTGGAAGTAAGGGCCTTTGCACAATGTGTGATTCACTTCCAAGTGAATTTGCATGTGACTGGGCAGTGAGAGTTTGGATAAGAACATAAGAGAAGCCAATGGCCCATCCAGTCCAACACTGTGTCACACAGTGGCCAAAACCCAGGTGCCATCAGGAGGTCCACCAGTAGGGCCAGAACTCCAGAAGCCTTCCCACTGTTGCAAAATCACCAAATATAATGGTATGGTTTCAGAAGTTGTGGAACCATTATCTTATGGACTCTGTTACAAACAAACTGAATTACTTGTCTGAACAACCAAATTGTTTCACATTTAGTGCGAAATGGTTCCCAGTTGTAGAATACTTATCTCAGCAGCAATTTATCTCTTCTGAATGGTCTCACAAATGGTTATGATGTCTCAGTTTCCCTTATGTTGTAGCTGTTAATATTCAGGAACTTTCTTGTTCTTATTTGGTGTTTATTTTACACTAGGAATAAGGTCCATTGTGGAAAT
>NW_015182239.1:0-646 GCF_001447785.1 Gekko japonicus
TACTCCAGTTACACATAACCTTTATTCACCGTTACACATGTTGCCTTTTGTCCTTGTATGTCAAAATACCCTGGGCATCCATGTTAGTGCAAAAACCCAGGTTTTTTGCCTTTTGAACCAAGCCTCTGACTTAGGCAGTTCCAAACACTTTATTTGCTTGCTCACAGAGAGCTATCAGTTTTTCTCAGAAACCATTGTTACATTGCTGGCTTAGCAAGCCCACAGCAATACACATGTTTGTCTGTTATACCTTTGTTACTGCCCTCAGGCACGTGTTTCCAGTAAACACCCTTTCACATTTTGTACATTTTGTTATTTGGTGCCTCAGTACTCACACGCACCTTCCTCAACTGGGTAACCTGTTATTATGTCACAACCATATCTTGTTGGGAAACCTGTGACCATGTCACAGCCATATCTTTTTGGCGGTATGCCCTTCGTGCTTCTAGTAGATACCCTCAGTGGCACACTCTCAGTAGACACTCTTTGTGGCACACCCTCTTGCTCTGTTTTCACAGACACAGGCACATTCTCATTTGTTACAGTTCTGGGGTCAGACCTTACAGAACTTTCACCAGACACTTCATCATTTTGTTCCTGCTTAACCTCAGATTCTGTTGTTACCACACCTTTGTTATTTGCACCC
>NW_015182240.1:0-641 GCF_001447785.1 Gekko japonicus
TCGCACAGGCACAGACCAGATCACGGCAGATCCCTTTATCCCACCCTCTGCTTGCTGCCCTTTCCCTCTTTGGCCTGTCTCGCTTCGCTTTTGGTTCTTCTCCCGCTCCCGTCGTCGTCTTTGGTCTGTTGTGCTCCAAACCACTTCCGTGTACGAGGCTCCTCCTCCACACACACAAAGCCTCTCACTGTGCCGCTCATTTCGAGCTCTTCTGTGGTCTCTGGGCTAGGATTCTCTCCCCCCCCCCGAACGTTGATCCGTCTCCTCCTTGGATCGCCGGATTCACTGAAGGGAACACACGTCTGTCTCTGCCTTGAAGAGCTCATTAAGCCGCCGGTTGCTAGTCTGGAAAGGGCTGCTTAACAGACCTTGTTCCTGTGTGACAAATGCAAGCACGCCTGCCTGCAACCCAGTGGGCGCGTGGCTCAGGAGCGAGCAGGCCCCTTCGGGAGAAGAGGATCGGGAGGGAGGGGTGGGGGTGCCAAGCGGATGGGCTGTGTGTGGGGGGGATCCGTTCACACCCAGCCCTCGGCTCCCCCTCTCCCCGCCCATCACCGCCGCCTCCTTGCGGAAGGGAAGGGGAAAGAACTTAGGAGCCCATCAGGCTCTGCCCGGCCAGTCGGAGCTGCGTCTGCCGGGCG
>NW_015182241.1:0-674 GCF_001447785.1 Gekko japonicus
CACGAGTCAATGAAACCTGGTTGCTTTTAACTGTGTAATGAAGGGCATTGCAGGAATTCAGAGCTCCTTAATAGGGATATATTGTGCATGATAGCTTGACACGATAGACGTTTACAAAATTATGTGTGGCATAGAGAAGGTAGAGAAAGGAGTCCGTTTCTCCCTTTCTCGCAATACAAGAACTTGTGGCCACATCATGAAATAAATGAGCAGTAAGCTTAGAACAGATAGAAGGGAAGTTCTTCTTCACCCAAAGAGTAATGAACATGCGGAATTCACTGCCACAGGAAGTGGCAGTGGCTACAAGCATGGACGGCTTCAAGAGGGGGCTGGATAAACATATGGAGCAAAAGTCCATCAGTGTCTACTAGCCACAAAGTATAGATGGAGCACTATGTCTGGGGCAGTGATGCTCGGTATCCTTGATGCTAGGGGAGCCTCAATGGGAGGGCTTCTAGAGTTATGGAGTTCTGGCCCCGCTGGTGGACCTCCTGAGGGCACCTGAGTTTTGGCCACTGTGTGACACAGAGTGTTGGACTGGAGGGGCCATTGGCCTGATCCAACATTGGCTTCTCTCATGTTCTTATTGTGCAGGCTTCGAGCTCTGGAGGCACTGAACAAAATCCTCTCAGGAGACTAATGGGGTATTAATCACTGCCTTGTAGCCACTGCAG
>NW_015182242.1:0-634 GCF_001447785.1 Gekko japonicus
AAACAATCAATATGGAAAGAAATAGGAAGCTGCAGATCTTATCTATAAATGTGAACGGACTAAACAGTGCTCAGAAATGTAAAAGAATTTTTCAACAAATAAACAAACATAAAGCTGAAATTGTATGCCTACAAGAAACGCACATAAGAGAAGAAGATAATAAATATCTAAATTGGAAAAAAACAGGAACATTGTTCTATGCAGCGGACAAAAAGAAAAAGAAAAAAGGTGTAGCAATATACGTTAAAGAAGAGCTAAACCCAGAAATTGCTTTTACATCATTGGATGGGAGAATCCTAGCGATAACGATACTTAGAGACAGTAAGAAATTGATGATAGTAAATGTCTACGCACCTAACCAAAACCAGGAAAATTTTTATAGATCTTTGAAAGAACTAATAGCACTGCAAAATTTTGATGATTTATGTATTGTTGGTGATTTCAATGCGGTTTTTGAAACCAAAATAGACAGGAAAAACTCTGGAAAAAACAAGAAACGGGGTAATACTTTACCAAGAGCCTTTTTGGACTTAGTTGACGAACAAAACTTGATTGATGTATGGAGAGTAAGAAATCTAGAAAGGAAAGACTTTACCTTCTATTCCAATAGGCACAAATCGTGGTCACGAATTGA
>NW_015182243.1:0-642 GCF_001447785.1 Gekko japonicus
GCCGCATTCCTCTTTGGCCAGAGAACAACTCCCCACACCGCGACAGGACACAGCCCAGTGGAGCTCCTGTTAGGATGGCGCCTGATGACCTGGCTCGACCGCCTGCTTCCCGATCGAGCACCGGAAGAGGAACAATCCACGGAGTCACCCAAGGTGGCCAGAGGGTTTTTTCCCGAGGACCCGGTCTACCCCCGAAACTATGCGCAAGGCCCGCCATAGATTCCGGACCGGATGGTGAGAGTCCTGGGACCCAGATCCTACACATCTCCAGCAATGACAGCCAGATACTTCACCACCACATCGACCAGCTGTGTCCCCAAGGACTGCGAGGACCCAGACACCCTGGACATTCCCACTCCGCCCCAGCTACCGGACAACCTGGCCCAGTGAAGTGAGGTTTCCGTCGAGGCCCCTGCCAACCACACGACCGGGCCCCTAGAAACAGTGCTACCAGTACCCCAACTGGCAACACCGCCCATCTCGCAGCTGAATTCTCCGGTGTCACCTTCCGCCCCAGTTCTCGCACCTCGCCACTCCACGAGAACTCGTAAAGCCCCTTCCTACTTGCAGGACTATGTGTGTGGGTGTCTTTTGGATCAAGGGGAAGGGGTGCAATGTATCCATCTCAGACCGCGTGCACAG
>NW_015182244.1:0-608 GCF_001447785.1 Gekko japonicus
GAGGGACTTCAATGGGTGATAATGCCATACAGTCTATCTTCCAAAACAGCTTCTGCCATGTCTCAGTATAAGTCTGGTTCATGTCTTCATGTGTTCATTTGTGAACACCTGAAAACAAGAATTCTCCTTTGAGGATAATTTCCCCCATGGGAGATGTAAGATCTCAAGAACCTTGGATTCAAGTGGTAAAATATCCTCAGATCATCCTGAGGTCAACTAGAAATACGACAGCAAGTTTTATTCTTCATCTAAATGCCCACCGCAAGAAGAAGAAGATGACAAAACTTGAGTGAAATCGAAAAGCTCATAAATGTTTGTATTTTTTAAGCACATTTGGTAAAAAAAAAACAACCTCAAACTCTGTATAGCCCTCTTGCTATGATTGCCAGGTCCCCCGTAACCATCGGTGAGGATTGAGGGGCCTAGGGTTGCCAGCTCCAGGTTGGGAAACTCCCGGAGATTTGGGGGCAGAGCCTGGGGAGGACAGGGACCTCAGTGGGGTGCCATGCCAGAGAGCCCACCCTCCAAAGCATCCATTTTCTCCAAGGGGCCTAGGGTCGCCAGGTCCCCCTTGGCCAGTGGTGAGGGTAGGGTTGCCAGGTACAGGT
>NW_015182245.1:0-640 GCF_001447785.1 Gekko japonicus
CCTATGTGTCTGTTGCCTAGCTTTGGGGGGTGAAACTCAGGCCTGTTTAAGTAGGCTATCACTTCGTTGATATAAAAGTTAAAGAGAAGTCATGCCAAAAGTCATCCTTGTTTAACTCCTTTCTCAACTCTAATAGGATTTGTCAGGTGATCTTGGGGAGAGTACCTAACCCTTATAAATTTGTTGTTGTGAAGAGCCTGAATAAGAAATAGTAACCTTCTGTCGATGGTTGAAGCTCTTAATTTCTCCCATAAAATGATTCTAGAGACTGAGTCAAAAGCCGACTTCGTCCAAAAAGGCAGCAAAAAGAGACACATTTGAGTTGGAGGAGTATTTGGCAACCAGGTGATCCAATATCATACATTGATCTAAGGTGACATGCCCCTCTCTAAAGCCGGCCTGCCCATCTGCCAGACAAGAGTCGTTTGCCAGCCAGTCTCTGAATTTCCATAAGAGGTGCCTCGCATAACGTTTACTCACTATGCTTAGCAGACTAATTGGCCTGTAATTGTTTGGGTCTTCTTTATTACCTTTTTTATAAAGTGGGCTAATAACTGCTACTCTCCAGTCCTCATGGATTATCGCTGTTTGGTCAATTAATGTAAATAGGAATGCCAAAACTGGTACCCACCATTTTGCA
>NW_015182246.1:0-789 GCF_001447785.1 Gekko japonicus
GATCAGACCCAATGACTCTATTCCTGCACTTTAAAGGTGTCCCATTTGAAGATTCCCCAACGTGGTGCTATTGGCCGTTGGAGATTTAATCGGCTGTGCAGATTTTTTAAAATGTTGCTTTGGCAGCAGCGGCCACCACAGCACAAAGGATGGTCCCTGTGTGACTGAAGGTAAGCTGTGGCGGCCATTTTGTGGCTGGCTCCGCTGCCGGAGCAGCCATTTTGTGGCTGTGCCCGCCACACTGTGCCAGAATTCCAAAAGTGTCCACAGGCTGAAAGGAGCTGCGGTGGCTCAAGTGGTTAAGACGCTGAACTGCAGGCTGTGGAAGGTCGGTAGTTCAGCAGTTCGAGACCAGAGTGTGCCGCATGACGGAGTGAGCTCCCGTCTCTAGCTCCAGCTCCTGCCAACCTAGCAGTTCGAAAGCAAGAAATTGCAAGTAGATAAATAGGGACCACTTCGGTGGGAAGGTAACGGCGTTCCGTGCGCCTTGGTGTTTAGTCATGCCGGCCACATGACCGCGGAAACGTCTTCGGACGGCGCTGGCTCTTCGGCTTTTAAATGGAGATGAGCACCGCAACCCTAGAGTTGGATTCGATTGGCTTTCGAGCAAGGGAACCTTTACCTTTACCACAGGCTGAAAGGGCTTGGGGACCCCCAAGCCTATGTGTATACAACTTGGCACCAAAACCAGGGTTGCCTGGTTGCATGGAGACCTCTCCCACACGTCGGCTCTGTTCAGATCTTCTGATAATATGCAGCACAACAGGCATGAACTCTGCTCAAGGTGTT
>NW_015182247.1:0-637 GCF_001447785.1 Gekko japonicus
CTTGCGTTTCTGGAGGGCTTCCCGTGCACGGCTGAGCAGCGTGATGGAAAAAGAAGTCCTTCTAAAACCGCAACTGTCCTTTGTCACGAGGACTTTAGGACCCTGCAAAGGGAGGGGCTCCTCTCATCTCCCGCCCGTCTCCCTTCCAATAATATTAGAATTCAGGGTTGCCTAGTAAATTGATTGGCAGTCACTTCAAGAGAGGCCAACAAATGGATTCCCCCCCCCACAATGCATACCTGACTTATGGAACTCACTGCCTCAGGATGCAGGGATAGTAGAAAACAGCAGAAAAACACCAAGGGAAGACTATCAAACATTAAATGCACATGAAATGTCTAAGTGTGGGATATATTAAGTAAGTGTTTAAATTGCAAATAAACGTCTATATTGAGTTGGTGGTCCACAACCCAAAACAAACACAATATCCCCAAATATAATTATATGTGCTCATGCCATATCATACATTAACACTGAGATACAAAGAAACATATACCTATTTATTTATTGTTGCATTTATACCCCGCCCTCGCCGCAATGCAGGCTCAGGGCGGCTCACAGTCAGTACATAAAATACAGTTAAAACCACATAGAGCCATATGAAACAATTCCATTATGAATACAGTTTCATAAAGTG
>NW_015182248.1:0-652 GCF_001447785.1 Gekko japonicus
GGTAAAAGTGAAACAAATAAATAAATAATGGTCTCCCTCCTCTGCACTTCTTCCACTTGTACTCTTCCCGGTAGAGATGCCATCGGACACCACGCGATATATAAGCCCGTGGGTTCCAATCACCAGCCGATTCATAATATGATTGAGGCCAACTGTCCTACTCAACTGCAAGCCCACAGTTTGTCTGGGCAAGTCCACGGACAAATTTCAGCTGGAAACACAAGACTCTGGAAGTCGTCCGCTGGGAAATGTATCGCTGGAGACCACCAGAAATCTCTGCGGTCAGAAGCAATGCTCCCTCTAAGTTGTGGAGTCCTGTGAGCAAAAATCCTGCTTTGTGAGCTACGGGCATTGAAGTTGTGAGCGAGCGATTTGGCTCCTGCGTAGATCAGTTTGCTCTGGAGCCCTCCTCCCTGAGCTGAGACGAAAATGTGTGAGCCGGAGGCTAAAAAACTGTGAGCTGGCTCACACTAACGCAGCTTAGAGGGAACACTGGTCAGAAGGGATAATTCACTGCAAATGTCGAGACAGTGTGTGACTGCAGTAAAAAAAGGCCAATGCCATGCTGGGGATTATTAGGAAGGGTATTGAAAACAGATCAGCCAATATCATATTGCCTCTACATAAATCAATGGTGCGATCTCATTTGGAA
>NW_015182249.1:0-633 GCF_001447785.1 Gekko japonicus
GCTTGCTGGGTGACCTTGGGCCAGTCTCTTAGCCTAACCTATGTCACAGAATTGTTGTGAGGATAAAGTAAAAAAAAGGAGAATTATGAAAACTGTTATTTTTATTATGTATAAAGGCAGGGAATAAATGAAGTAAATAAAAGGTTGGTTAATAGGTAACTGGGAAGGAGAAAAAGCAGGGAAAGCCAAGGATATGTGGTCTGCCGGCTGCCAGGAGGAAGAAAAGACGAAATAGCATGGGGACGAGGAATACAGGGGAAGTAAGGCACCCCTTCAAATCCTTGCAGTTTCCTCAATGCACAACTGGGCCTGTCCTGATGACCGGCATCACACAACTGGGCTCAGCCCATCAGCTGTAACTGTGCAGAGTATTCCCAGGGACAGACTGCCAGAGGGAGGGACGGAGGCAAAGCTGAAAATGGGTGGGCAGATAAGGGTAGGTTGACTGGTGGGTGGGAAGGAGAGAAGGAAGCAGGAACAGTTTCAAACTAACCTTCTCCCTTATTTTTAATCTGAGGCTGATGCCTGCAAACAAATGGAATATCTTGATATTAAAATAAAGCTCTTCTGGAACAAGAGTAAAGAAATAAACACAAGATTATCAGAGCTGAATGGTAAGTACCTTGATGGGCA
>NW_015182250.1:0-607 GCF_001447785.1 Gekko japonicus
CACCTAAACTTACCACTAAGGTACAAAAGATGTAAGGTTTATACTTTTAATTTTGGAATCTATTCCCATTATGGGATGGAGGTAAATTGCTTCCTTCTTTTTTCATACTCCCAAAACTTCCATCCCTCAGCTTCTAATGTAGACTTTTCCCTTTCCTCCCAAAATGTTCTACTTCCTCCCAATTTCCCTCCTCCTTTAATTCGTAGTCCGACTCCTCTAATCTACCAGTAGTTTTGGATCAGAACCACAGCATTTATGGCTGTCCTACATGCACCACTTTCCCATACAGAAGCAGTGCTGGGTTAGGTTGCCAACCTCCAGGTGGGGGCTGGAGATATCCCAGAATTACAACTGATCTTGATGACAGATATAAGTTTCCATGGAGAAAATAACAACAATCCCAGGGGTACTATTTTTTTTGAACAAAAATTTTATTCAGGATATAATCAATCATAACCAACATTAGTTATACATTTTATACCCATTACATCCTACCCCCTCCCTTTCCCCCCCTACATGGCTGCCCACAGTGCTACGACCTCCTGCATATTTCTTAACCTCTCTCCTCCATGCACTTTGTCATTGCAAAATCACTAGGTAACTAATA
>NW_015182251.1:0-630 GCF_001447785.1 Gekko japonicus
TCCTGCTCGCCTTCCCTCCTGCCTGGCCCAGCAGCCCCGCAGGCAGTCAGGTACCGCCCCCCACCCCCACCCATCGGGGCTGCTCCTCTCTGGAGGCCCAAGCCAGGTCCTGCGGCAGCGGCAGCAGAGCAGCCCCACTTCATTGGCCTGGTTGCCTGGAGCAGGCGGAGAGCCACATCCCCCCTCTCTGGAGGAGCTCCCCCTTCCCAGACCCGCAGCCGCCCTGAGAGCAGAGCAGCGCAGGCCGGCCACACAGCCAAACTCTGGCCGGGGAAAACCTCCACGTGCAGGTTTCATGCTTCCCAGGAGCGAAGCGGCAGCCTTGCAAGCCGGTGCCTCCTCGTGAGTAAGCCCCACCGAGCGGGATCTGCCTCCTCTCCGAGTCAGGGAGGCTGCCATCCGCTACGGGCAGGTGTGTACTCCGTCCGCCAGCTCTTCTTTTGGAGTGACGCTGCGCCGCTTCGGTGGGATCCAGGCTGCAGTTCTTTCACACGCGCTTCGATGCCCTCTCCCTCCCCCACCTTCTCCAGCCAGGCACAGACGCCCTTTCCAGCAAAAAGTGTTGTCTGGGGGCGGTGTTTAGAACGGGCCAGTGTGTGGGTGGACTTCCTTCTCTCCAGGCACCGCCTG
>NW_015182252.1:0-616 GCF_001447785.1 Gekko japonicus
TTGCAGAGCGCCATTTTCCTGTTCTTCGCTGGGAGGATAGAGGAGATAAAGGGAAACATCAATGAGGTGAGCGGCATTACTCAGGCTGGAGGGGAGCCTGAATCGGGGGATCGTGGCCAGACTGGGGAGAGTTTGGTTTCCTAACTTATGCCTGGTGTCTCCGTTCCATTAGCTGGCCAACTGCATTCATGGGTTTGGGTTGCTGAAGTTGTGCAGGGCAGAGCAGCTGTCTGGACTGAGTGGTTCACAACCCCTGTGGGAGTTCATCCCTCTTCAGTAGGATTCCTTTCCTTGGCCGTCTTCACATCACCGTGGAGAAGTGTCTCTGAACACGTCGTGTGTGCCTGCTGAAGGTTCCAGGCATCCTTCTGGGCGTGGAAGAGGGGTCACCGGGGGTGTGTGTGGAGGGGGAGGTATTTGTGAATGTCCTGCCTTGTGCAGGGGGTTGGATTAGATGACCCTGGAGGTCCCCTTCCAACTCTATGATTCAGATGCACGGCTTCTTGCTGGAGGAGATGGAAAGAGAAAGAGAGACACCACCCCTGAGCTTAGCATATACCGAGCCTAGGATCTGTGTATCGAATAGCGATGTGCGGCCCCCATCTGCGGATACCTA
>NW_015182253.1:0-623 GCF_001447785.1 Gekko japonicus
CGTGAACGGAGAACGTGGGGATCTGCCTCATCTTGCCTTCTCTCTGGTCCAGAGAGAAGCCGCTGTTGCGGGCTGGTTATCTGCAGAGGTGATTTTTAAAAAAAACATTTTTCCTAGAGCAACGAGAAGAAACAGAAGTCAGGGAAAAGTACTAGGAAGGAGAATCTGGTTTGGGGAGTGAGAAGAGGAAGGTTGGCATCCCCTTAATACCCTTGGAAGGGCAATGCCAATCAGGGAGGTATAGAGTAGGGTATAATGCCACAGTCGGCCATCCAAAGGACCCATTTCTCCAGGGAGACTGATCTCGGTAGTCTGGATATAATTTCTAATTCCGGGAGATCTCCAGGCCTCATCTGGAGGCTGACAACTATAGGCATCACAGGCCCCCCCCCCCCCGATCCCCCGATTTTTTAGTCCCTGGCAGAGCAGAGGGTCTGTATTTTGCCTTTGGGGGAGATGGAATGGTTAAATATTTCTCATGTTGCCGGGATCAGCTTCGTCCTGGATCTCTAATGTTAAAACTCAACATGTGGGGTGGATCCATCCAGTCTTTAGCCCACATATACATAGCAGCAGCACGTGAATGGTAAGGCTTTGTTTAGTGTTCAGCCCGACCCACTGAC
>NW_015182254.1:0-638 GCF_001447785.1 Gekko japonicus
ACTCACCACAGAAATCGCATGCTCAGAGTGCTGAGAGTAGGACCCAGGGGAAAACATGAAATGGCTGAGCGATAAGAGAGTCTGGCGAAGCAAGCTGTGATGCAGCAGCAGCAGCACAACTGGAAGCAGGAGATGGCCAGTTCCACTGCGGGCCTGATAGAAGCCCTCCGGGGGGCTGATCTGGCCCCCGGGCCGCATGTTTGACACCCCTGCCCTACAGGATTGCTGGAAGTCAGATATGACTTGACAGCACTTTGTACCACCAATATCCATCCAGAATTTGGCTGACAGGGGGACCGACAAAGCAGATGTTTTTAAAATCTCTAATCATTTCTACAGCGTGTTATCCAGTCAAGACAGCCTGATCTGTTACCTTACCATCTGACAGATAGAAAACTAAGCTTGAAACCCAAACAAACTAGTTTCACGTTGATCGATTCAAGCTGAGGTAGCCGTGTTGGTCTGAAGTAGCAGAACAACATTTGAGTCCAGTGGCACCTTGAAGACCCACAAAGTCTAAAGAAGTCTGCTTGCATGCGAAAGCTGATACCGTGAATAAAACTTTGTTGGTCTTAAAAGTTTCATGTTGACATCCATATCATGTCTCTGTACAACCTCAGATATGCAGACGATACCAC
>NW_015182255.1:0-619 GCF_001447785.1 Gekko japonicus
TGTAAAGGGAAATTGCCGCTTGGCGTTCAGGGAAAGTGTACGGCCGCCCGTCCTCCTCCCCTGCTGCCCCACAAAAGTTCCCCATGCCGCACCAACCCAAAATTTCTGGCTATGGGGCTGGAGACAGATACTACCAAGGATGTGTATTCTCATTTGCATCGCTCATATGAGCCCCGTGGAATTTGGTGGTGCATCTATAGATGCAGAAAAAGCCGCGGGTCCTACTTACTGGGCCATCCAGTGCGCCGGTCTCTCAAGTGCCATCAAGTCTCAGCTGACTTAGGGTGACAACAGCAAGGTGCTTTCGAGGCAAGGGAGACGTAGAAGCGGCTTGCAGTTGCCTGCTTCTGTGGAGCAACCCCCGTCTTCCCGGGTGGTCTCCCATCCAAGTTCTGACCAGGGCCGATGCTGCTTAGCTTCTGGGGTCTGACAAGATTGGGCTATAGTTTGCCATCTTCCCTACTGCAAATGACCTCAGCTCAGGCTTTTTCACCATGACCCCCTGAAATGGCCAGAGACGATGTATGCGTGGCAGCATTTGCGTTGTTAGTTTTAAGGGTTTCTTCCTGCAGTGGCCTTCCTTCTGGCTGTGCCCCTCTGGAAGAAAGAACAGCTTCTG
>NW_015182256.1:0-638 GCF_001447785.1 Gekko japonicus
CCAGGAAGGAAGAAGGAAACCTAAAATGAGGAGTTTGATGGCCATCACCATCGAGTCCAAGCTAGCAGCTCTCACAGAGAACACACACATGAACACACATGAAACTGCCTTCTACTGAATCTGAACACAGGCCCGTCCATGTCAGCATTGTCTACTCAGACTGGCAGGAGCTCTCCAGGGGGTCTCAGGCAAAGGTCTTTCACATCACCTACTGCCTGGTCCTTACAACTGGAGATGAAGAGGAGCTTGGTTTTATACCCCACCATTCACTACCCAAAGGAGCCTCAGAGCAGCTTACAATCTCCTTTCCCTCCCCCTCCCCACAGCGACAGACACCCTGTGAGGTAGGTGGGATTGAGAGAGCTCTTTCAAGGGCTGCTCTTGAGAGAACAGCTCTGAAAGAACTTGTGACTGACCCAAGGTCATGCCAGCAGCTGCATGTGGAGGCGTGGGGGAATCAAACCTGGTTCTTCCAGATTAGAGTCCGTGCTCCTAACCCCTACACCACAAACTGGTTGTCAGATCTCGAGGACGGCAACCCTACCCTGTTTTTAGCAAGCCCTGCTTGTGGGCATCCTGTGCCCTTTGACCGGTCGCTGTGGGAAGCCAAATGCTAGATTAAACAGACTACTGGTCTC
>NW_015182257.1:0-764 GCF_001447785.1 Gekko japonicus
ATGTTTATTGTGCTTCATGCACGTGATCACAGCAACCCTCACTATAACCCTGCACAGTAGGCTAATATCATTATCCCCATAATGATGGCAGAGGCTCGAAAAGAGGAAGAGATTGGATTGATACCCCGGCCTTCATTACCCAAAGGTGTCTCAGAGTGGCTTACAGTCTCCTTCCCCTCCCCACAACAGACACCCTGGAAGGTAGGTGATCCTGAGAGAACTGCTCTTAAGAGAACAGCTCTGAGAGAACTGTGACTGACCCAAGGTCACTCAGCAGTTGCATATGGAGGAATGGGGAATAAAACCTGGTTCTCCAGATTAGACTCTGCCAATCTTAACCACTACACTAAAATGGCTCTGACTCTTACTCTTAGCTATTTTCTTTAAACAGAAACTAATTATTATGAAACACAAACATATTACTATTAAAATATGTTCTAGCAAACAGAACAAGAGGATTGATTCAGAAGTTAGTATACTTCTACAGATACAGCATTTAGCCTTCTAGATTATTTGTAAATTAAGTTAAGCAGCCTTTATTGGCATGGAAAAAATTTGATACAAGTTAATACAGTTTAAAAGCTTGCACTCTTGCCTCTCCTGCACAGGGCCTGCTGATGGGCGCTGAAGTAGCTGTGCGTGAACATAGGGGCATTTTTGGAAAGGCCCTACGATTTAACACCGGCCCAGCTGCGCCTACCGCTGATCTTTCCTATGATATGTCAAAAGCCACGTCCGTACCCAAAATGTTGTGGCTGATCTTA
>NW_015182258.1:0-616 GCF_001447785.1 Gekko japonicus
ATTGTAAACACAAATAATAAAGGGGATAGGGGACACCCTTGCCTCGTTCCCTTTTGTATCCGAATTTTCCCCGTAAGGTCCCCATTAACCATAATCCTAGCTTCTTGTTGCTGGTATATTGCTTCAATCATTTTTGAGAATACACCACCACATTCCCAATGTTCCAAGTTTTTCTTAATGAACTCCCAGCTAACGTTATCAAATGCCTTCTCGGCATCGAGAAACAGAAGGGCCATCTGTTTCTCGTTATGTGACTCATAAAATTCAAGCACATTAAGAATTGCTCTTACATTGTTCCTGAGGTGCCTTCGTGGCAAAAACCCTGCTTGGTCTACATGGATGATTTGTTGTAACACATTTTTAAACCTACTGGCCAGAATCATCGCAAAAATTTTGTAATCTGCGTTGAGGAGTGAAATTGGTCTGTAGTTTTTTATTTGGGTTAAATCTGTTTCCTGTTTGGGGAGCAAGGTAATTAAGGCTTCCTTCCAGGATTCTGGGATCTTGTTGTGCTCTACTATATTGTGAATAGTCAACTTCAATGGCATTTCAATTTCATTTGCATATACTTTATAGAATTCGGCCGATAGCCCATCTGGGCCTGGTGTTTTCTTTG
>NW_015182259.1:0-626 GCF_001447785.1 Gekko japonicus
CTGGATGGCCCAAGCTAGCCCACTCTTGCTAGATCTCAGAAGCTAAACAAGGTCAGGCCCAGTTAGTACTTGGATGAGAGATCATCAAGAAGGGCCAGGGCTCCTGTGCAGAGGCAGGCAATGGCAAAACACCCCTGTTCATCTCTTGCCTTGAAAACCCTACAGGATCGCCATAAGTTGGCTGCAACTTGACAGCACTTTCCATCACCATATCTACTCATCTCAGCCCAACAAGGAGGAAGAAAGAACATGTCTGCCAGCAAGAGGTACCTAGACAATCTGGGCAGCTGGGTGGGGTGAGGCCAGGCACGTTCATCCCTCTCTATGGTGAGCCATCTTTCCCTGTTTGGCCTGGAGTAGCCCTGATGGAAGAGGAGTGGCCTATGGATTGGTGTGACCCCAGCAGGAGAAGTGGCCATCAGCCCCCCAGGGCTCTTCTCAGTAGCCTTACTGGTCAATCCTCCCATGGCTCAGTAGCCTTACTGGTCAATCCTCCCCAAACTTACTAAGCCTGGAGGTCCTTTTGGAATGTAAATAAAGTGTTAGCCAAATTGCCTTATTTTATTAGTAAATGTAGGGAATTATGTCTTACTAGGAAACAGGCTCTAGAAAGAGGCTCTGGGTGG
>NW_015182260.1:0-622 GCF_001447785.1 Gekko japonicus
TCTACGCTTAGCAAAATAATATAAACATTACAGAGAAAAGAAAAAACTATAGGAACAATATGATATCATCATACAAATCATATTTGGTTGAGTACATGGCCAACAGAAAAGTTATCAAAACTAAGTGTCAGTGATATTCCTAATCAGACAGCTGTGAACAAAAAACTGCTGTCCTTGTAGGCATTTATCTAAATCAGGGCAGGCCAAGCAATGCTCTCATTTAACCCATCTGGTGCCGTAGTTGTCAGTTGGAAAGATCCACTCAGCCTCCTTTCCAAGGAGGGACTTATCTTGATGGCTGTGTGATCTATAAACTGCCCAAAAGGAAGAATCTGTGGGAGCATGGTTCTGTCCTAAAAGTTGAACCAACTTTTGGGAATAACAGTGACACTTTGAAACGGTGCAGGTTAGTTCTGTTTGTCATGGATTACTGTACTCAGTCAAATATAATTTGTATGATGATATCATGTTGTTTCTATAATTTTTCTGCTCTCTATAATATTTATATTACTTTATTAAGTATACAACTTTTTTGAGACATCACAGTGCACTTTGTACATGCTCAGGAGCCCTGTCATTATGTTTTTCATAAATATATTTACACAAGGGGGGACCCGCGATA
>NW_015182261.1:0-623 GCF_001447785.1 Gekko japonicus
AACCCCCAGAGGCATGACATCCAAATCGCAAAATGTCATCGTCCCGCTGTACATGGCAATGGTCAGGCTGCCCCTGGAGTATTGTATTGTATTGTATTTATTTATTAATTATTTTAACTTTTACCCCACCCTCCCCGCCGAGGCAGGCTCAAGGCAGCTTACATAAAACCCAGGAAAAACAATATACAACTCGGTATAAAATACAGCACTTCTGGAGGCTTCATTCCAAAAGGGATGTGGACAGAATGGAGCGGGTGCAGAGGAGAGCGACCAGGATGATCGGGGGCCTGGAGACCAAGGCCTATAAGGAAAGGCTGAGGGACTTGGGAATGTTCAGTCTGGAGAAGAGGAGATTGAGGGGGGACATGATTGCTCTCTTTAAGTACTGGAAGGGCTGTCCCTTAGAGGAGGGCAGGGAGCTGTGACTCTTGACAGCAGAGGACTCGCAATCATGGGTTTAAATTAAGGGCGGGAAGGGACCGGCTGGATCTTAGGAGACACTTTTTGTGCAACAATGGAATCAGCTACCTAGGGAGGTGGTGAGCCGGACAAACACTTGTCAGGGATGCTCTAGGCTGAGCAGGGGGCTGGACTAGATTTATTTATTTATTTTATTTCATTTA
>NW_015182262.1:0-610 GCF_001447785.1 Gekko japonicus
AAGGTGTCCACTAGGTGGGGAAAGGAACACCTGGTGGTCGCCCACCGGAGCCCGGCCAAGAACTCAGAGGCCTGCTCGTCCGGCCCCTGGTCCCGCACAAAAAAGTCCATTCACTCAGCAAACTTTGTGAGTTTTGGTGAAAGGTGGTTGGTCAGCGCTTACGGTATAGGACTCGTCCTTGGTCTGCTTAGGTGCAATGAGGTCCTTAAGCAGCAAGACGGTGTCTATGCCACAGGACCGGAGGAGATGGGCTTTTTTCTTACCCAGGTCTACAATGTCGTGGCAGTCGAAGTAGCTCTCCAGTATCTCGAGCCAGGTCTCCCACTGTGCGGGGCGGGAGATGTCGAAAGCGGAGATGCTTTCCTGGGAAGTAGCCATCGTACTGCTACACGTGGTGAAGGTAGCTCGGGAATGGCAGCGGCGGCGGCTGGAGCGAGGCAGGAAGCGCTGCTGCTCTCGAGGTCAGCAGGGCAAGGTACGGAGCGGTGAGTGGCTACCGTAGAACCAGAGTGCGAAGCGGAGCAGCTTGCGTTGGTCTTGGTTTGTGTGCAGTGCTCGAATCTTCGTCTAGGTTGTTGTTCCTGGGAGTTAGAATCCCATCCTCGTCGCC
>NW_015182263.1:0-625 GCF_001447785.1 Gekko japonicus
TCTGTCGCCCACCTTGAGACTCCGTGAGAAAGGCGGGCTGTACGTGAAGAGGACACACAACACAGCAAAATCCGTGCTGGGGGCACCTCAGCTGGTGGGCTCACTTCAGCTCCTCTTCAGGGAAGGGGGGATTTTATTTCACTCCATTTATACCCCACTCCCCCCCCCCGACCGCGAACCCGGAGAGGCGCCCGTCCGGGTGTTCCCTCTAAGCTGGGTGAGTGTGAGCTAGCACACAGTTCTTTAGCCTCCGGCTCACAGATTTTTGTCCTGGCTCAGGAAGGATGGGGCTCCAGAGCAGACTAATTTATGCAGCAGCCAAATCGCTCGCTCACAACTCTAATGCCAGCGGCTCACCAAGTAGGATCTCCGCTCACAAGACCCCACAGCTTAGAGGGAGCATTGCTCGCGCCCTCTTCCTCTTCTCCATTCTGTCCTCACAACAACCCTGTGAGGTAGGGGAGGACGGGCGTGTGTAAACCTGGCCCGGGGTCACCCAGGGAGCTCCCCGATCGATCCGAGCCTGACGCTCCGACCGCTGCGCCGGGGTGGCTCTCGGGTCTCCCCCATCCCCCGCGGGTTCCCCTGGGGATCAAGGCCTTCCCTGAGCTGGGGGGGTGTGTCA
>NW_015182264.1:0-590 GCF_001447785.1 Gekko japonicus
TTCGAGGTGCACAACTATAAATCACACACACAAATACAATGTTTAAATGTCAGTGCTGCTGTGCAGAGGCATACACGCCCGCGCGCCCTCTCCTTTTCATTAAAAGGTCCACTTTGAAGAGAAAGGGAAAGGATCTTCAGAATCCTTTTGTTGCTACAGCTGAGTTCTCCGTTTACAAAGGGAAATAAACCATTGTGGTTTTCATGCCTAGATTTTTTTAAAAGATATAAATTCTATGCAGGATTAGTGGAAATGCTTCTGATGACTGCTACGTGCACAATTGGATATATGTTTGTCTTTCAGGGAATCAGCGAGCAATTAAGAAACCCCCCCCCCAGTCCTGCACTTAATGTATTCCATGACAGTAATCACCATTTGCATTCTCAAGAGAAAGGAGACAAAAATGAATTTAAATAGGTCTCTTCAATATCTTTCAGGAGTTCAGGAACAATTGTGTTCCCGGAATGGAGAATGCACAGGAGGAGATCAGCCCCCTGAAACAAACCTGAAAAAGCCAAGCTGCTTAAGACATGGCCCTCCAGGGCAGCAGCACCCTGGGAAATTTTCCAGTCAGCTAAAGGACCAGTCTG
>NW_015182265.1:0-613 GCF_001447785.1 Gekko japonicus
TGTAAGTAGTGAGTCTGTTTACTACACTGGTTTTTGCCTTCTATTATTGGATTATTTCAGAAGATTCAAAGGAATCTTGATCCTTCAGAAGTCTGTAAACAAACGACATTAAAACGAAGGGTCAGATTCTAATTAGAGCAGCTGATGGAAGAAGTAAAAAGGGTGATTTTGCGCCATTTCCCCTCCCTATCCCGTCTTGGATAGCCCAGGCTAGCCCGGCCTTGTCAGATCTCAGAAGCTATGCCGGGTTCAGCATCTGGTCAGTACTCGAATGGGAGACCACCAAGGAAGTCCAGGGTAGCTCTGCAGAGGCAGGCCATGGCAAACCACCTCAGAACCTCTCTTGCCTTGAGAACCCCCAAGGGGTGGTCATAAGTCAGCTGCAACTTGATGGCACTTCCCACTACCCCTTCCACCCATGCATGTCCAGTGACCCCAGGAAGGGACCTGAGGTGTGGAGAAGAAGGAGGTAAAGATCTGTGTCATCTCTGCTAGATTTCAAATAGATTCCATGCAGTTTGTTGTGATCCCAGTTTGAATTTTCCTTTTTGAGATGGTTGCCAACTTCTCAGCTGGTGTAGTGGTTGGTGTAGTGGTTTGGTGTGCCAGTTTG
>NW_015182266.1:0-676 GCF_001447785.1 Gekko japonicus
CGAATCAGGTAAGAAAAAGAAGAAGAAGACATCTCTCTGCCTTGTAGAGTTACTATTCCATTTTAGAGTGTAAGGGACATAACAGGGGCAATGTTCCCTCTAAGCTGTGGAGTCTTGTGAGCCAAAGTTCTACTTTGTGAGCTACTGGCGTTAAAGTTATGAGCGAGCAATTTGGCTACTGCATAAATTAGTTTGCTCCGGAGCCACCCTTCCTGAGCCAAGACAAAAATGTGTGAGCTGGAGGCTAAACAACTGTGAGCTAGCTCACACTAACTCAGCTTAGAGGGAACACTGAACAGGGGACAAGCGATAATTCTAATAAAATGCCTTGGAAGGATCCAAGGATAACATACGTTATCTTGCTGTAATACTTACAAATAACCCTGCAGTCATTACTTTTATACCCGTATTACAGGTGGCCACTTGAGGCTGTGTGAGGATAGCTGGCCCAAAGCCAAAAGGCTTTCCAGGGGCTTCTGATTGACCACTATGGGAGACAAGGCGCTGGACTTTTAATATGATCCCACAGGGATAACTTCATTGAACTGCAGTTAAAAATCTATTCCCTTTAAGTGACTTTTGAACCTGCAAGAGCTAGGGAGTTCCTCGGGGTGACAGGTAAGCAGACAGGCGGCAGATCGCTCAGGTTGCCCGTAGGTGTGGAGCGGTTGTGTGG
>NW_015182267.1:0-587 GCF_001447785.1 Gekko japonicus
GGGGGCAATGGCTCAGTGGTCCTTTCACCTCATTTGATAAAATGTTTTGGGGTTTGTTTGGTTTTTTTTTTGAACCATAGGACTTTCCCCCTGACTCCTGCTCTTTGTTGTTGTCGTTTTTGTCCTTATTCTTCTAACAAGTTCCTCCCCTTCACACAGAGTCCGGCCTGCTTAGGCAACCCCTGCCCAGTTCAGCTCTTCACAGAACAAAAAAAAGGGATTTATGACCTAATGTCACCCTGACTTATTCCACTTTTCCTAGTGGTTCGCTGTTGATTAAAAAGCCTCGCCTTTTTTGCTTGAGATCCCGCATTTTTAGACATTCATGTAACTCATATACGATATGCGAGCATTATTTTCTCCCGGTATTATTCACCAAAATATCCATGCAGCACAGGCAGCAGCTAAGAATTTTTGCAACTGCTGTTCCCCGACCTCTCTCAGTGCCTGGTGCAAGACTCTTGTCTCTTCTCTGGTGGACTCAGACCTGTGAGATGAATTCTGGCCATTTATGTGCAGTTACATGAGAGGAAGCACACCATCAGGGCCGGCCCGAGCTTTTTTTGCGCCCTAGGCGAAGTTACCTT